>NC_136004.1:2738811-3039311 GCF_048128805.1 Centroberyx gerrardi | reverse complement strand
TATCAGGAAACCAGGGAACTTGAAATGAATGTTAGGTTAGGAAGCCAAATGCTTCCACAAGCAATTTGAATTGATGGCAGTTGTTAAATTGTCCCTCTTAGATACAGTACATCAGCACATGGATATGCTTGCCCTTCTGGCAAGCAGAAACAACAAATGCATCTGCTCTTGTTGGACTCACATCCTCAGACTCAAAGACGTGGCAGATCATCTTGTACTGGCGCTTGTTGTCTTGGCCGGGGTCCGAGGCCTCCACGTTCTCCTGGGAGTCGGGTCGAGGCATTCGGCGCCGCGCCATCAGAACCACGATGTTGCCAATGTCAGCA
The DNA here is from genome assembly GCF_048128805.1 of Centroberyx gerrardi. NCBI lineage: Eukaryota > Metazoa > Chordata > Actinopteri > Beryciformes > Berycidae > Centroberyx > Centroberyx gerrardi. The sequence goes on along the minus strand of NC_136004.1, from coordinate 3,038,985 downwards.
ATGTAGGAGATAGTCCGCAGAGGGTGGTCCATCATGGTCTCCTGGTGGGGAAACAGAGAACCACAACACAGGCCTTATATCATCTACAATAAGGTTAGAAACACATCAACTAACTTAACATGAACGCTTGTAAAATTGAAGCTGACCCAAACAAAACCATATGCAACCATCTGTGACAATGAAATAAAATAGAAAATATGACCAATTATGGCCATCAACAGCACTTCGAGAGGACTAAAGACGGCTAATAAAGAGAGCTTCCAAGGAGCAGAGTTATGATTTCTATATTTCTCTCATCTTCCAGTCAATATCTGTGCACATTATTTGACTCATTAGACTATTTGACTCATTTTCAATATACAAGCTATGATGTAACCATCGCTTGTGCTATTTTGGGAGAGCACCCATGTAGAAATCTAGCTTGGATGTTAAAGAAATAAGGGTGAAAGCAGGTATGTCATTGGGGTTATCAAGTGGTCTCCTCCCATCACAGATGATTGGTTGACATAGACCCAGGACACCTCCACCCCCTTCCACACCCGCTCTCCTGCTCTCAACACAGAACTAGAACTCAGAACTAGACTCATGGAAGCCCCATATATAACTGTATGTTATATGTATACAGTTTTTATTGCGTAAAAACTACATTTCTTTGTATGCATATGCACACATTTTCATGGCTCTTGGGGCTCTGCACTGTCTTAACTGTGCACACCATAACTCCCCTAAGCATTGTGCATGGCAAAACTGTTACATGCGAACACGTTACACGCCTGGCTCTTATGGATGAGATCCTCCCGAGCACCTAATAACATCTTCAGTCAAAGCGGTAGACTGTGCAGTACCTGGGAGTCAGCGTTGAGCACTTTAATCCTCTGGGTGGAGATGAACAGATCCACCTCTGTCATGGGCTGAGGCTCACCCTCAGGGGCCTACAGACACACACACACACACACACACACACACACACACACACACACACACACACACACACACACACACACACACACACACACACACACACACACACACACAACCAAACATGCCACAAAAATATTTGCAAGCACACATATACACACTCATAAAACATACATACAGACATAAAAAAAAAAAGGCAAAAACTTAAGTGAGTAAATGTCACTGCATAAATAGACACAGTCAAGCTGAGAGCTCAACAACAGGCTCATTATGACCAGACTGCACAGTGAGAGAAAACACTGATAAACCAGCTGCTAAAGTAATTGCACTTTTTGATTCATGTTTCCTTATCTAAGGGCCGGCAGCTATTTGAGCAGGAGGCAAGCCTGGGCACAAACTGCAGGGAGTTAACGATATGATAACACATAGAACTCTTAAAAGCAGTTTGGAGACGTGCTCACATGCTGGGGGCAGTGCTGGAGCTTCACTTATAAATATTAATAAATAGCTATACGATTTCAATGTGATTTATTTTCCTCATCGGGTGTAAAGAGGAATCAGCCGCAGTTTACATGCTCAGTTTGTACACCTTCATATTCCTCTAACACTTCATGTCTCTAAACTTCTTATGGCTTACTAATCTAGGTAAATGACTACCTATTTTAGGTAAAGTGAACTGAATCCCTCCACTATGGAGGCCCAAAATACTCAAAATGAAATTATCATATCTATAAATGATGAAATCAATAATTAAATGTACCCTTTTATTATGAGTTACTCAAAATGAAATGAATGCACAAACGAGTAAAAAAAAATACAGCTTTATACGGCTCTTGGTGGCTTCTAAAGAATAATGGACCCAATCATTTAAAATTTTTATTCAGAATTTTACAGGTGTTTCTTTTCTAATGTATCTCTATGGGAAATGGCCACTACGTCAAAATGTGAAAAGTCTCTGGGTATTATGAAAAATGACATTGGGAAATAATAACTTTTATTATGAAATGAAAAATGAATTAAATGCAGCACTGTTATTGTGAAAAGGGCTATTATGAACTGTTTGTAAGAATAATTGGTAAGTTTTAATAGAATAATGGTACATTTAATTATTGATTTATGTAATTACTTATTGGTTTATACAGTATATGGTACATTTAATTGTTGATTGGTTTAATTATTTATTGATATAATAATTTCATTTAGACTATTCTAGGCCTCCATATCCACCAAGTTGTTTCCCTCTGATATACACAGCAAGCAAGTACACAGAGGTACACCGAGGATGGGATTGAGTAATGCCTCGTTCACATCATGTAGGATTTACCTTAAATGTGACCTGCCGACTGGAAAAAAACATGCAAGTCAGCCTCCTAGTGGTAATTACAAGTGGGAAGAAGTGTTTAAGTGCGACTTAAACACTTCTTCCGCTTCTTCTGATATAATGTGAACGTGGCATTAGCCCGTCTGTGGCTACCAGGGAGGTTGGTTAGTCTCATTGGTGTTATAACAGATCACTGATTGTCAATACTGATCCCAAGGATGCACTGTGTGTGCTAGATTTATATATCTGATGTCAAAGTATAGGGACATTTGCAACTGTTTAGAGGAGTGGTCAAAGGCCTTCGCAGGCCTTACTATTGCATTGCTGCCAACATCTGTCTTATTTTTGAGTTCAATTTCAATAGGGTGTCAAGCCTTTTCAGTAGGTTTAAGTAGGACATATTGGCCCAGTTGGAACCCTCACTGACCACCCTGCAAGACACCTCATACATAATACATGTTTAATTCAGCTGGTACTTTCATTGAGTATCCGAAATGGTAGGTGGCAATGTTCACACACACACAATGGGTCCCTGAAACCAAAATTATTAACTGCAAAGGTTATAGTAGTACACATTTATAGTGGGTCTGTAAATAACGGGGGAAAGAGAAGTAACTTCGCAACTGACAGATTCACAGTGCGAGTGACACTATGACTGCTAAAGATTGCAATGGAACATGTACAATACCACGGCAAATACATAAGCGGTGCCAGAGAGAAAAAAGCACTTTGAATACAACCACAAACACAGTATATCTTCACAGTGTTTCAAGAAAGGAGAAATTAAAGAGCTCCTGTGCAGCAATTTCCTGCATCCAGCAAACTGAAAATCTTGTGATCTTAAATCAACATTATTTGATTTAAAAATATAGTAATACTATCCAAATTGAGGTAGCAAAATGTCTGATATGGAATGAAAAAATGGTGAGGGGAACTCGACCGAGAGACAGACCTAAACAATGAATACAATGACTCCAACAGTACAAAGCTGGTTTGCTGGATTCAGGAAAATGCAGCGAATCACAAACGCAATGAAAGAGACACTCGAGAAGACAAAGAGGACAGGCGAGTGACATCTAGACGGACGAAGAAACAGACAGAAAGCAAAGCGGGGGAATGGTGGGTGGTGGGGCAGTGCTGGGCAATGCGGAGGTGGAGGAAGAGACATATATGTAGGTACTGCACCTTCTTCCTGTTCTGGGCTAATTTCTGGGCCGTCTGCCAGGCATGGAATAAAGCAGACAGGAGAGTTATGGGTTAGAGCAGAGCACAGGAGAGACTGGTTCTGGACAACAGGGAGGGAGGCAGGGAGTGTGTTTCAGTGTGTGTGTCTGTGTGTGTGTGTGTGTGTGTGTGTGTGTGAGAGTGTGTGTGAGTGAGTGAGTGAGAGACAGAGACAGAGATAGAGAGAGAGAGTGAGATAGATAGATTGTGTATTCGTGTGTCAGCAAATGTATCCTCTTATGTGTGCGGCTAGACCATAATGTAGATCCATATATTCCATCAGAAAGTGCTAGGCTTGGAAGTCACATGTCAAAACCCACATGTGAATTCAAAGCACATGTGCAATTTGGACATGTGGCAGGTTTTACTGTTACTTCAGATGTGAACATTTCAATTCATAGGCGAAAAGTGTTCTTCACATTTTCACCTGCAATGACAAGATTTGTTTCACATGTGAAAACTTAATTTCACATGTGAAGAGACAATTCACAGTTATGTTTCGGAAACATAATTTTAAAGATATCCGCCAAGCCACATGTTGATATGATGAGATTTGAATACCCACAATGCTTTGCGGGGCAATCAGTGAAGTCAATGCATTCTTTGTCCCGCTGTGGTAACCTGTTCATTGGTGCCAACAGCTATATGTTTTCATTTATTCTTCTACTGAACATATTTGTTTTCTTTGTCTCAGTTCTACTGCTGAAATTTTGCACACCCAGCAAATATGCTATTACAACTATATTTTCTAGCGTTGCCATTGTGTTTAATAATAATTTTTATACAAATTTTGTCTTAAATGTTTTTTTATTTGTTTTCTGCATTAGTGTGTCAGTAAACTGCTCTTTATAGTATATATTTTTTTTATTTAGAAACTTTTCATTTCATTATTTTTGAAAGCATCTTCGCTTTATGGATGTTTTTTTTTTACTTGTGCCTAAGACTGTATATTCTATGTTTCTTTGACGTATCCTATTACTTTTTGCTGCAACGACCCAAGTTTCCCACAGGGATAAATGCTGGTTCACCTTATCCTTAGACCAGGTGGCTGGATCATTTCAATTCCACAGTGAGGTTATGGGTGGTCCTGTATGGCTGGTAAACTGGTATGGTATGGCTGGAACACTGCCAGGGTTTAGTGATTCATTTCCCGCTGTGACTAAAAATGTTTGCACTCATGTTACTGTAGGAGGCTTTGGAGTTTGGATACAAGCACCCATGGAATGTACTATTAGATGTAGTATTATATTATGGTAAAGGGCATTTGTTATAGCCTTCCTATACCAGCAGGTGTCTCTCTTGCCCTTGCTCCTGAAGAGACTAAGTGCATACTCTGATTCATGCTCAGCACTTTCTGTACTAACACCACTTTGCATTTTAGCTCTGTATGCTCAATTTGAAAAGCAAACTCCAGATGAGGGCTGCCAAAAGCTAGCATACATTTCTAATCACGGCCTCTCTACCAACCAGTAATCCCTTAAAATAACCTTACATTTACATGAATTCACCCCTTAATTCATGCAAAATCCCTTTAAAATGAGTTAAGGGAGTTATTAATGGAGGAGACCCCATCAAAACCACCTTAAACAGCCCTTATTTTTTGACTCCTTACTTTCTAATTTAATGTAAAATTCAGGGAGACACCCCGGTGTCGATCCCATCCTATCATATCCCATCTGCAGGATACGTGGAGGATAATATGTCAGACGTTTAATCTAAATCCTTATCTTAACTCAGACTCAAGTATATGGTTAAATCCCAAATTACTAATAGGCAAAGCCCCTTTCTTATGGAAAGAGTGGGTGGATAAAGGCATTCTTACACTTGGAGTTCTATACGAAGAAAACACCCTCAAAACATTTAATAAGCTAGTCCTAGATTTTGATCTTCCCAGATCTAAGTTCTGGCAATATTTACAACTAAAGCACTTACTAACACAGGTCTTTGGATCGCCCAGAAATATCCCTCAAAATTCCGATATTCTCGCTGGTGTCACTATGGTATATGGAACAGGCCACGAGGCTTCATTTTATTATTCAATGATCTTTGATCAGACCATTACAGTATCTAATGCTCTAAAGATAGCCTGGGAACGGGACCTGGGCTTTTCATTAAGTGTACAGGAGTGGGAGGGGATTTGTGGAAACTCTAAGAAAATGTCAAGGGCTATTAGAATTAGGCTTATCCAATTCAAAATTCTCAACCGATTTTACTGGACACCTTCTCGTCTTCACAGACTAGGTCTTAAGGAATCGGCGGAGTGCTGGAGGTGTCAGGCCCCAGACTCAGAGGGCACTTTATTTCATGCCCTATGGGAGTGCCCAGTGAGGCGGGTCCACGAATGAATTACAGAAATTTCTGGGGACAATTTTGGTTTCGAACCAAGGCTGTATGTACTGGGTGAACCTCTACAAGTTGCCCATTGTAGTGCGTCCGATTGGATTTTGACTTGCATCATGGTGGGTAGACAGGTTTTAATGAGGGGCTGGAAGACACCAGGGAGCCCGTCCTTTCAGGACTGGTCTACTGAAATCGGCAAAGTAGCCTCTTATGAGCAAATGTCTTATAGAAGCACTGATAGGCAGGACAAATATATCAAAAAATTGGGAAAATATATTGTATATCTAAGTTCGGGTAACGGGGATTGACCCCTGTTTGGAGTGGTAGCACAACAGGCCTATATGTTACTTGGAATGTATCACTTGGAAAACCTGGCATACTACTATTAATAGAGGACCCATTTTGGCGTGGGTTTTTTTTTAATTTTTTTAATCTTTTATCTTTTAAATAAATTTAAGATAAATTTAAGTTAATTAGTTAATAAAATGTTCTTTTCTTGGTCTTTTGTAAAGAGTTTTTTGATGTTTGTTATTCATGTTTTTGTCTGTACTGTGTTAAAAATGTGAAAACTTTAATAAAATATAAATCATAAAAAATAATTCAGGGAGACAGGAACTTTCCATTAATAACTCATTAATAACCCTGTAAACCTGCACAAAAGGCATAAAAAATCCCTTAATCTGCAGTGTCTCCATGAACCAATCCATGAATAAATCCCTTAAAAACCCATGATACTAACCTTACTTTTTTAAAGCTATGTTATTTTTAACGGATAATTAATGTTTATGTAATGAGAAAGTGAGTTGTGGATTTCAGCTTTAAAACACGTTCCCTCCGGCTGTTCTATCAATATTTACCGTAACTCTTTGACTAAGGAACATAACCCTTAATTGGTCATTTAGGATAGATTATTCCATGCCCCCCCATGAGCCCTTTCACTGCTGAGAAGAAGGGAAGTGAGGATAGATTGTGCACAGGTCCCAAATCTCAACTGAGGCCTTGCGGTGCTGTGACACTATGATAGATAATACAGAAAATCATTTCACTGTGCTTGTGTGTGTGTGTGTGTGTGTGTGTGTGTGTGTGTGTGTGTGTGTGTGTTTATGAGCTCCCCCTGAGGCCGGAGGCACTGCATTTTTACTGCTGGCTGAAAAATGCTGAGTCACTGTGAGCTATGGACTGGACGAGTGGTGGGAGGGTGGGGTAAGGGGGCTGATGCAAACAGGGTGATGACAGCAAGACCCTGGTCATGTGACAGGACGTGAGCGAGGGGAAGTGAATCTGTCATATTTAAACATTGCAACCATGCAACAGTGTATATCCATAGAAGTCCGCTGATAGCTGATAGAGATGTTTTTGCTCTTGAGTGAAACCCTGTATGGAGCATACAAATTAAAAACTGCACATGTTTTTACTGCACATGTATTACATTTCATATATTGCATTTTTACAATAGCCAGTCGAAAGCAGTAGGGTGTTAGAGATTGTCAAAACTGACTATCAGTCATCACAGCTCATGGCTTGGCCAGCTAAAAAGCAAGATACATCGTAAATGCGCATCAAACAGTATCAAAACTTCAAACCTCATTAAATTCCATGAGGCAGAATAACAATAACAATAAGAGTAATACTGACAATAATAAACGTTATTTATATATATTTATGTAACACTTAACTAAAAGTGGGATGGACAAAGTGCTTTACAGAAAAATTAAAACAATATTAAAATACATTATGAGGAGATAAAATTAGGAAGCATTTTCAGGAGATAATGGGTTAAAAAAAGCTTAAATAAATACATAAAATGAAATCAGGAAAAACAAAACACAAGAAACAACACAAAATTAAAAGTGGGCAAGAATACAATTATCTAAAAACGAGTCTATAAAAATACATTTTAAAAAGTGATTTAAAAGATGAAACTGAATTAGCAGCCTATTCCTCACGCAGGACATTCCCACAGTCTAGTGGACGTGATGGAAAAATCACCTTTAGTCTCGAGTGTAGACTGAGGACAGTCAGAATCAATAATCATTAGTCTGAAGTCTACACTAAGGGAAAGTCAGAATCAATTGCCTTTAGTTTTGAGTCTACACTGAGGACAGTCAGAATCAATCACTTTTAGTCTTGAGTCTAGACTGAGGACAGAATCAATCACCTTTAGTCTTGAGTCTAGACTGAGGACGGAATCAATCACCTTTAGTCTTGAGTCTAGACTGAGGACAGAATCAACCATCTTTAGTCATCAGTTTAGACTGAGAATAGTCAGAATCAATTATCTTTAGTCTTGAGTCTAGAATGCAATCATGTCAACTGCTTCACTATAGAGCTAGTAACGTCTTGATTGCCTGGGCACAGCTCTGCAATACAGTCATATGGGGCCGATGGACACTCCAAAAATCAAACCACAAAGCAACCAAAGCATGTCTTTTTCAACATATTGATTATCACTCTCTAATGATACAGGCCAGTAAAATGATGTAAATTAAAATTGTATAAAGTCATGGCTTTCTCCTACAGTTTTGATGCTACCTTGGCCATTGCTTTGCCACTTCCCTGTTCACTTTGTTGGGGTTGGGGTAATGAAGCAGTTGATGAGATTTTGGTCATAACTGATCGTTATAATTAAAAAGATGGGACAATAGGGTCCTAGTCAAAAATGTCCACAGCTATGCTTTAAAAATATAGATTGTCTCTTCGTTTGGTACCAGTTAAAAACCAAGATGCTGCATTCTGAATAAGCTTGAAACGTGTGAGTGACATGACCGAGGCTGGCAGAAGGAGATGTTTTATCTGAGGACTTGAGGAGAGTGTGTGTACATACATGTGTTTGTTTGCGTGTGCACTGTGTGTGTGCTTTTCACCTTGATGCGGCTGACAGCCTCCTGGGCCTGCATCATGCGAACATTCTTGGAGGGCGTCTTATCCGACAGCAGCTGGGTGGAGCCCAGGTAGTTGGCTGCGAAGATGATCCCATCGATCAGGTCCTCGGGGTCACATGGGCCTGGTACTGGAGGGGATGATGGGAAGGAGGGAGAGATGGGAAGGAGGGAGAGATGGGAAGGAGGGAGGAAGGGAGGAAAAGTGGAGACCAGGAAGAAAGACGCAGGTCGTGTTTAATTCTGAACTTCTGGCTGGGAGAGAGACCACTGAAGCAATTTGACTGGTAAATTATTGGAATCTCTGTATCCTTTACTTTCCCTCTCTTCCTCACCCTCTACCTCTCTCTCTCTCCCTTACCCTCCCTCTCTCCTTCTCAGTCCATACTGGCTCCAGAAATCCTTGACATTTAGAAAGTGCTGACGCGGCATTCACATCAGGCTTAGATCAGCAGTGCAGTTCAATAAGCTATGTATTAGGAATCAGTGGGGAATCAGTCTCGACGCAACAAACACTGACAGCAGACGGTCTTCAAGCACAGAGGTTTAAGTGTGTGCATAAGCCATCCTCTATCCGTCCTGCATCTCCATGTGCCGATGTGTCTAAGAGCCTGTAGGATTTTCATTAGGTCCTTGTTGAACTGCCATGTCTGAAATGCCTGTGGTAGTAACCTTTAAATATCAGCTGATGGTTTTTCTTGTGGAAGCATTTAGCTAGCTAGTAGGAGATTAATTTCAAGTTCTCTGGTTTCCTGAAATGGTAAACTGTGTCATTTTACATTAGATTGATTAATTAGGATTTGTATATTGTTTGTTAGACTTCTTTGTTGTAAGTGGGCTTAATCCTTTGTTGAGCATGTAATGTTAGCAGCAACATTAGTTATGAAGTTGTATTTATTTCATTTTTCATTGTTATATATAGTGGGTTTTCAAAACTGGAAAATGTGTTGACTGTTTTGTGTACTTTTGTTTGTAAGTGTTCAGCTTGGTTAACACTGGTCAACACTGTTGGCTGTGGTAACTTTGTAATAATCTAGACGGCTTGGTAGTGACGATGCTCACAACTAGCAAGCAGTGAACTAGTGCTAAGCTAGTTTTCAACTGTTCAGACAGTGAACATAGCCAAGAAATCTTTGAGACCAATACATCAGGCCCAGCCATCCCCCGTGTCTCAAGATCTTTTAAGACTTCTTCACTTGAGCCGCATGTCTGAATTTAAAACCAAGTGGTCACAGGACATGAACAGGCTGAACGCTAACATTAATTTAATTAATATAGATATTGATATGACTGAAAAAAAAGAGAAAGAATGTTTTTGATGGCACTGTGCAAATATGCAATAAGGCATTAACTCGCTTGACTTATCAAACACACAAGTCTGGAGTAATCAATAAATTAACACCTGCATCATTTAACACTTGACCAATAACAGATACAACGCATGGACATGCAACCAGACACTGAACTGCTCACGGTTAAAGAAACGATTCGCTCTGAATTTTGGAAAGGTCTGAATGGTGAAGTACAACAAACCAAACATGCACACTTGCTGAAAAAACTAAAAAATGATTTGCAGTAAAAATCAAGCGTCAATGTCCCTGGAAGGAGCTTCTCCTTCAATCAGTGAACATGTGTTTCTGTCTCCTGCAGCCAGAATGTCTATGAATGCACCATAATGTGAAGCACTCACCTTCTACGTATGTGGGGAAGGATGCAAGGCTTCTCCTAGACTATGAATAAATAGACAGGACAAAGTGTTATGATTTATTCAAACATGATTTCAATTCAATCTGACAGGCAAAAGTGAAAATCAGATGCAATGCAAGCTATAATGAATGAATGTACAGTGAATATCTAAACTGTATATTGAAAAATTGAACACACCTCTTTATTGGAGGGAGGGGATTCAAAGCTGTCATCCTGTAACAGATGTCGGCTGGATGACTCGGCCCCTGGAGGAGAGGACGAGCCTGAACCAGGAGACTAGAGAGAGAGGGAGAGAGAGAGAGAGAGAGAAGTCCCACTAACTGAGATGCCGTAGATTCATCCTGCACATTTTACAGCCACCTTTAAAAGTTACGTCAAAGGAAGACCACTTTTTGTGGGTTAGATGTTTTGCCTCTTTCGTTCCTTTGGTATCCTTTGGTATTCTTTAGTATAAAGCATCTAGGCTTGGGCGATATCCAAAAATTTGATATCGCGATACTGTCCCACCAAAATATCGCAATATACGATATTATCGAGCATATTAAGCGTTTTTTGGGGTTTTCTTTTTCCCCAGTTGTTTGGGGTTGTCTTTGGGGGGGAGGGGGCATCACAGACCAGCTGGGGTGGTAATGTGTGCAGTTAACTGACGTCACCTTACATCAGTGGTTTCCATTATGGTCCATGGACGCCCAACAGGCTGCGGGTTTTCATTCCAAAACTACAGCAGCTGTTTTCACTGATTAACCAGAGAATTATAACTAATCAGTGAAATCATCTGGGGCAGTGATTGGTTGGAATGAAAACCTGCCGACTCTTGTGCCGCGTTCACGTCATGAAGTGGAAGAAACAGATGCTGTCTCATTGCTACAACTTTGAAGCATTTACGTGTTAGACTTGCTGGTACTCCCACATCCAAAATAATTTTCATCTATGAATTTAAAATCAACCATAAACAAATTGCAGCAGCTGTTATCATACTGCAGTATTACCTTGCTGCAGTGTTTGCAGCTTGTGTTGACCAATTACCACTTGTGGGCTGATGTGAAGGTTTTTTCCCAGTTGGCAGCTCGTACTCATGGTAAATCTGACATGACGTGAACGTGGAATTGGACCTTGACAGCACATGGAACTAATGCGTTACCTAAATTCTGGGTTACACCACTGCCATTTGGGGCTGCTGATGTGCAAAAAATGGCGTAGTGCAGCTTTAACGCCAGCAGAAGGCATAAAGCCAGGCCCAAAACACGAGACAAGAACACACAAATCAGCTCAGACACCTCACATGCCCAACGCAAAGCGCGTCTACCAGTTACATGACAGCATCCATCTTGTCCGCTTGGAGTCTAAATGACTTGGACAACGGTAAGGCAAACACACACGCTGTGATGAGGTGAGCCGAGACGGCACACGGACGCACCGACGAGACGACTCACCGCTCACAGGCAAAACATCACAACTCATCACCTCCACGTGGGAGAAAGAGCAGCATATGTCCAAACACAGAAAACCACACAGGCAGGGAACATCCAACCGCTTTTGGATTGCAATTGAAATGAACGGCGTATGTTATAATGTCTGCTGCAGTGGATTGGGAGAATATACACCAATATGAATCACTGATTCTTGCCAACTGGGACAAACAGGCCTATGTGTCTATTTAATCACATACAAGTTTCAATATTAAAATATTAAAATCTAATCATATATGATTATAGATAGTTCTGGTAATACCTTCTGGTTTTACAATTTTTTCACAAAATTCACATAATTTTTATGTCACTACTATCTAATTCCATCAAAATCAATACAGTTCTATTTTTATTTTGTACAACACAGATTTAGAGCCAAAAACTGTCCTTTCTGCCCTATATATACATATATGTGCAATTAAATGTTGACTTATGTTCATTTACTGTATTACACTACACCAAATATACTGCTTTTAAATCTCCCACCTTATCTAACTTTATCTTTAGTATTACAGATAATCATTTTGGACATCAAAAACAATGTTTTGAAGTTTAAAGAAATAAATGCTCCGATAGATCAAAGCTATTGTCTGAACAAGTTATGAGCACATATATTTCAAATCCACAAAAAGTCCATCTGACAGATCTGGCAAGGTGACAGTGAGCTATTACAATGTGTATTTTCTTTATTTTGATTACTCGATTAATGAGTTAATAAGGTTTTTACGTGACAGCAGTGGTATATGCAGTATATGAGTTGTGGAGGTTTTTTTTGGACATTTAGAAATGTAAGGCCAATACATATCATTGATAATAAAGTAGAATTTGAACAATTAAATTTGAACAGAATTTGATCATCATAATATAGAGGGAGACAGAGGGTGTGAGTGTGTGTGTGTGTGTGTTGGGGGGGGGGGGTATTGTTACGACAGATAGCTAGATACATAAACCTGCCTAGTGTGACGTCATTTCAGATGTAAGTCGAGCAGTGTGCTTGCGCTTGTTTGTGTGTGTCCCTTTTCAGTCTCAGTCTGTTGTATCAGTGTCGGATCAATGAGAAATGTGATGCCGTATCAATGTCAGATTTAAATGAAACTAACATTGGAGTCCTAACATTGATTCTATGTTGATTCAGTGTTAGTTTTCTGTGTGAGAAGCCAGAAATCTGAAAAATGATCAAAATAAGTACAACAAACATTCCCATTTAAAGCAAGACTTAGTGCAAGGAATATCAAGAAGTGACAGTGATCTGATGGGAGTCTTTTTTCTCCTGCTCAAACACAAAATGTAGCAGTGAGCATCGCTAGTAACAGACAGAGCAAGAGCTCAAAGGGTGCAAGGGAGCGTTAGATCATTTTAATACTTTTTGACTTGCAACTTGCAAGCTATTTAATTAGCATTAGCTGGCTAACCTGAAGCAACGACAGGAATAATGTTGTCAAAAATAAAAATGGACAGGAGAAAGTTAGCAATTGCTCTGCTTGCTGTTGAAGAAGAGGATAAGGAGCCAATTTTGAAAAGGAGGATGTTGATAGTCAACATCAGTGATTCTCAAACTTTTTCATATCAAGGACCCCTAATTTAGTCCACATTAGGGCCACGGACCCCCATTTGATGAGATTTTGTCTCTCCGACCGAAATCTGAGAATATTTTTATTGTTAGATATGATTTTATCCAGAATTCCATGACTATCTGTATTGTAGGTAGAGAGATAACAGAGAAACTATGATCAAAACAGTCATTCTTCAACATTCTCTAATTGTGTTAACTTCTTGTAAATGAAATAATGCTGAAGTTTAACAATTCATCAATTTGCTGGGGACCCCCTGGAACCCCCTCAAGGACCCCTGGTGGTCCCCGGACCCCACGTTGAGAACCATGCATAGTTTGGAAGAGACGCGCGCCTGCCACAACTAACCCATTGAAAACAACTGAAAAAAAGGCCCAGGCCCCTTTGCGATCACGGCTGACTGGCGTAGTCGAAAACCAACCTGCTATGAAAGATAAATAATGAGAGACAGAAATGCCATGAAAGGCCGCGTCGCAGCAGTGTGCAGAGTGTAATATGTGGAATAGCATTATTTACAGCCTATTTCATAACACCTAATCCCTTTACACACCCATAATGCTTTAAGTGTGCTAATGCGGAGAATGTCATCCGTGGTAATAGACTTTGTAATGCTATAGAAATGATAATGCTTGGAATGTAGCCTGCAAAAATACACTCCTGGATGTGTGCTATACATGAAATAGAGCCAAACAGGCAACCTATTATAGTTGCAGCCTATTCAAAATGATTCACGTGAAAGCTAGTTATTACAGTACTCTTACTCTATAGGAAGTCTATTTCTCAACACTGCATATTTGCAAAAAGACATCATTCCACAAAAATATATATATGGTATATATGGTGATTTGGCTATACATTTATTTATGCAGCTTATAATGGGGAGGAGAGGGACCTGTAACCTTGTAATTGTCCAAGACCATCTTTCCACTTTATACTATTTCAAGCTAATAGGGTCAGCCATTCCTTTAGCCTATGATTGTTGGTACAGTGTGGTTTTTGAACTGTTGAGTGGGCTGTTTCAATTGTTGAGACCAATTATTGGGTGTAATGTTGTGCGGAGCCTACTTGATAACCAAAATGACACTCTTTCTACTAGGATTTTAAATAGGTGCTTATGTAAAATAGCATAAGGCACAGTTACATGATCAGATACTGTGTATTGGCAAATGTCTCAATATTTCTCATTTTTCCTGACTGAAATGGATGTGCCCTGACAAGATATCCGCGGGTTGCAGAAAGCCATTTTAAGACGTCATTAATGCTAACTGGAATTTAATTCAAGACCAGTTTAAAAATCTAAATAATTAAACAAAGCTGTCAAAACCAGCCTTTTTCTGATTGAACATAGCTAATGAAAGTTGTGAAACTATAAATGGGCAGAATAAGAAAAAGGACACCAGCAAATTTATTGTTAAGTGACATGAAATCCACTTGTGCTTAGTAAAGCAGATAGGATGGATATTGTACTACTAACCCTGTTCTGTATCCAGAGTGGACATGCAGTACTCTGGATACAGAAAAAACACAGCCTCTAATAACAAGGTTTAAGACATTTTAATACTTTTTAAGGCTTTACATTTAGATTATTTATTTTATGACCTTTTCAGACTTTTTAAGCCAGTGTATACCCTGCCTTAAGACATTGACCATGTCGATTAACAAATGAAAGTTGATGATGTAAGAAATATGAAGCCACATTTGGCTTCAAATTGAAAATTTGGCGCTTACAAAAATACAATCATGTGTGAATTCATAACTTTCCACATGTCATATGTCTCTTCAAAGAATTGATCGACACTGCCTCAGATTCAACTTTGACTTTTAACACAGGGATACATTATAATAAACTCTTCAAAATGTCCAAACCTGATCTCGATCATGATGTTGGTCAGGCTGCTGCTGCTTGGCTTGTTCCTCCTCATGCCTCTCTACTTGGTACATCCAAAAGTTTTCCATCGCTCTCAATGAATGGACAATTCTAGCTGAACCTGTTAGTGCTTCTAGGAACTTCTAGGAAGCGTCCAAGATGAACAGCGGCTACTGCTGAGAGTGGTACTGAATAGTTAACATAGTCTGCAATAGCTGGCTACAAGCAGGCGGGCAGCTACTCAGGTGACACTCAGGTATCAGGATTCACCATGGAATCAGCGGGGTGTGTCTGTCTGTCTTTCTGTTAGTCTGGATTTGATTTGCTAAATATTATGCTAAAAGCATTAATGTACATGCCAAATCATCAGTGAAATATTCCTCTGATTCTATAAAAAACATATTGATGTGGAAATGTTATCCAGTGCAAACCAGGCTACAGGTATGTTCTGGCCATGGTGATTGTGTGTGTGCGCGTGTGTGCATGCGTGTCATGACAAGCAGCGGAAAACAGCCTATCTCCTCCTGAGTTATTGGATCCTCACTGAATTATTTAACTTCTCTCACCCTCCATCTTTCTCTCTCTCACCCATGCTGAATAAATCATTGGGAGGGTGGGGGGGGGAGCAAAAATAACATGTGACAAGAATACACTAGAGGAGGTGGAGAAGGTGAGAGAGGGAGAGAAACTACAGTATATGACTATTCGGGCCTAGAACAAAGTTTGGAATAACCACCATGAAGATACAGCTGCATAGGGAAGCCTGGTAAAATGAGGGTCTGCTGCTCTGTTGCAACATGGCTGACTGTGTTTCTACTAGCTAATGTTACGTAGTTAGTAGTGGCTAGTTGCATGTTAACATTAGTTGCCATCAGGATTCCCACTGGTCATTGAATTTCTGGAATATCATGGAATTTTGAGAGGTGTACTCCAGTCAGGGAATTTTACAAATGGGTCACTTTACAGGAATACACCAGAATATATTTTCCAAACCAGTCCAAAGCAGAGACTTTAGAAAAACATTATCAAACCAGCAGCCTGATGCAGCAGCTGAACGTGCGTTCAAAGTTAGGGTGTAAAGTCTACACTATTATGTTGAAAATAGTTTGACACTAAAGCTGTGTCTTTATTTAGTTGCACCATGGAGACTTAGGGCGTTTACACATTAGTCCTTTTAACCTGAACCAGTGTTCGCTAGGTTGTCACACTGTATTGGTCAGATTCGTTTCACATTGCCTAATATCAAGCAGACCTAATGAATTGCCATTGAACGACACTGTAGTATTCCGGCAGACTTTTAATTTGACCATGTAGTCCTCTGCAATGCATTAGATATACTTCCGCTTTGGGGCGGAGTTTCTCTCGCTTAAAATGTATAAGGAAGGGTCAAATGACTGTGGAAAGTATCAATAAGACAAAAGAACCCCCCTGTCAACAATATGTAAGAATTAGACGAGTGTATACATCCTTGTTTTTGTAAAACATTGGCCGAGGTGGCGGGTATTCCGTTTTGCACTTAAGAAAACATAGCACCTCCTTACCGAACGTGGAGGAAAAAAGAGAAAAGAATATCGTTAATGACTCCACGGTCGCTACTGGCTAGTCGATTGCAATACCGACCAAACTAGGTTCGGCAAACTCTTTCCTCTTTGCTGTACTTTGGCTAAAAACAACCCAAACGACCCACTGTGAACCAACAAAACATTGCGTATATATCGTAATTTCCTCTGTTTGGTTCGTACTTTAACAAAATGGTCTGAATGGAAGAGGACCGAGACCTTTTGCAAGTTTTTGGTCTGCGCCAAAGTCCATAAGGCGTGTTCACACCTGTCAAAGTTATCTGAACTTAGCAAAGTTTGTTAAGGGAACAATGAGTAATATGGACTCCACAAATCTCAGCCAAAGCCCCCAGTTCCGCCTCTCTCACCCCTCCCCGTCCCTGTGAGCTACGGTGGCCTGAAATTGACAGAAAGTATGAACTGGCGTTTTCACATCAGATGCCACCTAGCCAAGTAGCAATAGTTCAGAAATGTCAGGTGAATGCCAACTGTTATAAATGTTTACAACATTCCACAGAAATATTATACAAGTCAAGTAAAAAGATGGAATCAATAGCTAGCGATGCTATGGGCTAAGCCAGTGGTCTAGCAGCTCAATTGTAGCTAACGCTAACCAACTTTACCCAGTACCCTTTTTGCCGCTTACTAGCAACATTTGTGAGCATATTGCTTGACAGATATTTATTTATGCACAGCGTAGCTGTGGCGAGCTAACATTTGCCATGTTGCATCAACAAGAAAAGTTAGCTAGCTTGTGTGGCTAACATTAGCTACATCATAGGTTGACTGGACCAGACTGCTTGTTTAGAAAGCTTGAAATCTCAGCAGCCATTGAGATAACAGTGGAGTGACTGGCATTGATCAACAATACATGTAAACCCCTGCAATATATTATGGTTATTTTATGCAACGAGCCAGTAAAATATTACTGATTGCTCCTTTAAGTCTGCACCAAACAATGTAGGTGTGAAAGCCACCTTAAGGCTGAGCCACACTGAAAGCAATGTATTCGCATTCGCCCCACAGATTAGTTGCTTCTGGGCATGTCAACTAGTGGTAGCAAATGGGAGTCAATCAACTTGGTCAAACCCAAACATTTTTATATTCAAAGAGTTTGGATATGTGTAAACTTTTAATTACCAGGCATGGAGTCGGATAAATAAGTTTCAGTCAATCCAAAGCAATTAAGGAAAAGCTATTGCTATGGATTGCAGAGATCACTAGTAAATCCATCTTAATAGCCTGTGTAGACTCATGAGGGGCACAGACATCTGCCTCCTTCCTCCAGGCAGAATCTCTCATATCAGTGTTCCGACAGGTAGGGAGAGACGGGTCGTACAACTCAAGAAATCTTGACACCGCTATAATTTGTGTTCAAAAGACATGCCAGGGTATAGCTAACGTTACTTCCTGGTAATGACAAAGTGGGTGAAAGCCAGCAGATGCACTGCGCAATCAGTGTCATCCTCTTAGGCCAAATGGATTGGTTCTCGTATGGCAAACACCGCCAAAATCAATTTCTCCTGCCCCAATTCTCAGTAGCATTAACATTGGCTAACTTGCACGATAGCAAGAGAAAAAGAGAATAAACATAGCTAATTTAGCATCACCAGGCATCAACAAATAGGTATCTAGTGCAAAGTAGTGCAGGACTTTACACCTAGCAGGGGGTAGGTGTAATTTTTTAAGTTGTAACTTATGTCTACTTACATCTATATTTCAGTTCTCTGTTGGAAAAAAGACCAGCTAAACGTGGTAGATGGTCTGAGCTGGTCTTTGATGGGCACTGCTGGTCTTTTGCTGGTCTTTGCTGGGCAGAGATGGTCTCATGCTGGTTAAGGTGCTAAATGAGAAAACCGATGCTGATACTGGTGCTATTAGTCTTATTCTGTCTGTGCATAGTATGTGAGCTCTATTTCATTCATTAACTTACTTTACTTAATTTACTACTCTCGCTTTTGTGTATGTGTGTGTGTGTGTGTGAGAGAGAGAGAGTGTGTGTGTCTGTATGTGTGTGCATGTGTGTGTGTGTGTGTGTGTGTGTGTGTGTGTGTGTGTGTAGTTTCAAAAAGCATGACAGATTGTTGGTTAGAGCAAACTCCCTTCATTGCAGAGAGAGTAGACGGGATGAGAGGAGAGGAGAGGAGAGGAGACGAGAGGAGACCAGGGGAAAGAAGAGAAGACAAGATGAGGAGAGGACAGGAGACGAGAGGAGAGGAGAGGAGACGAGAGGAGACCAGGGGAAAGAAGAGAAGACGAGATGAGGAGAGGAGAGGAGAGGAGAGGGCTCAATCTTTCCTAAAGGTGGCATCATAATGCTATCAGCTTCATTAAAGTCAGTGAAGTGACCCAACACACTCAAAGATTAACAGGTGTCTGATAGAAAAAGCGTAAAAATATCACTTAGTATCAAAATTCACCAATAAAAATCCCAAATCCCTGCACTTACGTCGCCCCCTAGTGATGGCTGCAGGTCACACTCGGCAGTGGGGCTCAGGTCCTGTCTCATCACCCAGATAGGCTCCTTAGGCTCATCGGGTGTATAAGGAGATCTGACCGTGCGGGTCTTCACCTCCTCTATGGCCTCCTTAATGTCCTTGATGGCCAGAGATATGGCATCGCGTTTCTCCTGACTATTCCTCATTGCAACGGGTTCCTCTAAAGGACTGACAGCCTGGTTTTTCTCCCCTCGGTTGGCGGCTTTGTGGTTTTTGTCGGAGGGAGGAGGGTAATCTCCTTGGGAGTCGGGTTGGGGTTTTTCTTCTCCCTGCAATTCCTCGCTTTCTTCATCGATGGTGTCGTCAGCGGCCCGATGGAGGCTCTGAGAGCTCAGGCTCTCTTTGACCTCGGCCACGATGCTGTCGATGTCCTCTTCCTGGTCGTAGCTGTCGGCGCGCGGGTACGGGGCGAACTCTGCCTCCTTCTCGGGACTGTCCGACTCGCCGTCCGAGCGCTCGTCGTAGTGGCGCAGCCGGGAGCCCACCGCCTCTTGCTGGTGATAATCTCCGCCTCCCACCCGGCCCTCCAACAGCCGAAACCCCGCCCTCCGCTGCTGGAGAGACTCGGCGCGCTCGGCCCCATCGGCAGTCGGCGAAACTGATGAGGGAGCATCGCCGATTTCCTCATAAACGTGTTCGGAGAGCGAGTAAATGTCGTACGGTTCAGAGTAGGCCTCGTCCTCTGGTCCGGCCTCCAAACTCTCCAAGCTCCGCACAGCCGAGACGTCAGCCCGTCCCCCGGAGCGGCAGAGGGGCTGGGTGTAGACGTAGTTGGAGTACCCAGGGTTCATAGCCTCCTCTGCTTCGTCCTGTCTCTGGGGGTGCTGAATGTCAGGCAGGGGTTCGCGCGGAAGGGGCGGCGGCTGAGGAGGGTAGTTGGGGTGGGGATGGAGGTGTTGCTGTTCGGCCTCGGCGCTCTCGGTGTACCCCTCTGCCTCGGGGCGTAGCTGGACTCCGTAGTTCCCCACCTCGTCCTCCACCTCTGGTTGGCCCTCGGGCTCCAGCGACATCATCACCAGGCCGTCGTCGCCCTCGGCCCGGTCCGTGTGGGTGTGGAAGCCGCTCTCGGTGCTGGCCGAGCGCGCCAGCACAGAATCATCCCTCTCTCTTTCGTCCTCCTGGTTCATCTCAGCGTGGTGTTGCTTCTCCTGTTGTTGTTGTGCTAGCTGTTGTGCTCTCTCCGCCTCTCTCTGCTGCCTCTGTCTGTGCCTCTGCTGCTGGGCCCGGATCCGGGCCTCGCTGTCGCCCTGTCTGCGGTAGCGCGTCACCGCGGGCCGGGGAATCGGCTGGGGCTGCTGGGGCTGCGGAGGCGACTGGGCCCTGTGCTGCAGCTCCGCGTCCGGCTCCTCCTGCGGCCTGCGCTGCGGCGGCCCCCTGGCTCTGCCGCCGGCGCTGCCTCCGCCGGGGCCCTCGCAGCGTCTGTAGCGCTTCTCCTGGTTGCTGTGGTTACGAGGCCGCCCGTTGTGGTTGTTGTGGCGATGGCGGGGAGGGGCGTCGGCCTCCTCCATCATCTCCTGGCCAAGCTCCGCCTCCTGGGGGTTCATGGCTGTCTGGGATCAGTTGGTCCAAAAGGTGACAGGGGAGGGGGTCTAGGAGTCCATCGTCAGCAGACGCCTCAGAGACACACGGTCAGGGCAATGGCTGCTGGGAAGAGACTGAATGATAGAGGGAATAAGAAAGGGAGGGAATAAGAGGGGAGGAGCAAGAAGAGAGGGAGAAATAGGAGAAAAATGTACTGTAAGTATCCAAGAAGATTCTTTACAATCAAACATACCAGCATAACAGTTACTCATTCAGTTGTTTTCTCTATCCGCTTAAACCTTTTGAGGGTGGCTTTTCAAGTCATCAAAATACAAGTCAAAGTCAAGTCCCAAGTCACCAGAACTCAAGTCAAGTCATGTCTCAAGCAATTCAAATTGTGAGTCAAGTCTGACTCGAGTCCAAGTCATGTGACTCGATTCCCCACCTCTGAGAGTCACCAATCCACATGACTGTGGGAGGAAACCCCAGAGAACACGGGGAGAACAAACTCCACATAGAAAGGACCGGGAACCCAGCATGTACAAGTGGACTAGCCGACTACATTAGATCATATTCAAGTCAAGTCACATCAAGTCAACTATTTATATATAATGTCTTAAACACAAAACAGAAGGTTAAAAGATAAAGGTAACATAACAGTAAACAATCTAAACATTCCAAAGACCAATGCATTCCTAAAAGCAGATAAAACACATCGGTCGCACTGAAAGGCCACAGAGTAAAAGTGTGTCTTTAAGTGATGTTTAAAAATTCAGCCTGAGCTCCCAGTTTGCTCCTCAACCCTCAAAGCTGTGTGTGTGTGTGTGTGTGTATGTGTCTGAGTGTGCGTGCTTGCATATGAATGTGTGTGTGAATGACCTAGTTTAAAAGCAAAGACTACTGTCAAATTCTACAGTGGTGCTCCGTAGGAGAGATCTTATACCATCATTTCTTTTCCAGTGAGACAATTTAGTCCAAGTGAGTCAAGGGAGTGAATACTCTTACAAATTACATTTTCTCTTATCAGACTTTTACATTTGCGCATACATTTTTTTTTTTTTAATTTCCATTCCACTTTGATAGATAAAGGATAATGGTATATTTTAACTTGTATTTATCCAGGGAAAGTTGAATCAGTTCCATGCTCTTTTCCAGCATCACCCTGCTTTACATTCATACAGTTCCACACATTCACACTTGGATCTGCCCAGCAGAGCCACAGTCTTCTACTTGTGGCCATTGAGAGCAGTTAGGGGTTAAGTGCCTTGCTCAAGAGCAGCTCATTGGAAATTTGTCAATTACTTTCTCCACCCAGGCTTTCCCAGCCAATCCAGCGACCCAAACTCATTTTGTGGCACAATAATATGGGTAAAAAGTCAAGGAGGTAAATACTTTTATGGCACTGCAGATACCAAATGAATGTTACAATGCTCCCTGACCTAGCCTCAACTCAATTTCTGTGTTGAATAGCTGTAATTGTAGTGCCTGACGTTTTTCTGAACATGGAATGCCTACTCAGTCATTTTGTGGAATAATACTTTTTGTTAGGCTTTAGGCCGAGGCCACACTGATCCATTGTGTCTGTCCGTCTCCGTTCATTTCAGTTCATTTTCAATAAGAGCTGTCTGTTGTCCGGACAGGACTGATGACGCGTCCGTCTCCGTCAGACTTCCATCCGTGTTGACGGACAGAAAGTTCAACCCAGTTGAACTTTTTCTGGACGGACGGATTCGTCACCATCCGTTTAGCCAATCAGAGGCGTTTGTTTTGGAAAAAATAGCGGTGAACACAGAGACGATGGTACGACAAAAACAAAGATAAAATGGAGAAAGCCTGGTGTAACATTTGGATGACTGGAGGTTTTCCAGGTCAGTTTCTTATTTAAGTTATACTGTATAGTCTGTTTCTTCTGTTTTCTATGAAGTAGCACCATTATGAGTGTATTTCTGCCTCTTCCACCATGTTGACGTCCCTAAACAGCCCAATGGACAGAAATCTATCCATCAATAATTCTGTTTTCTGGCGGATCAATGTGGCCACAGCCTTAGACGTTAGGCTTTAGCAGGGACAGTTTATTGCTAACTTACAGCTTAGCTAATGGTTGTCCATCAAATCCAATGATGACTTCTGTGTCTTAGCGAGTTTTTGATGGCAGTCCAATCTGGGAACCACAGGTTTCACCACTGGTTGTGCCTGTGTAGGTAGAGGTGTTGGTGGTCTTTTCGGTCCACTGGCGGTCCTCTCTCCCCCAAGTCTGGGAGTCCCTGTAATGATCAACATTTTCTTTTTCAGTTACTATGTGCTCAAATCAATTTCAGTGAATGAATAATACATTTTAAGTTATTCCAAATGATCAAGTAGAAAGGCAATGAAAGGGAAATCCAAAATCGATAGCTGAGATTTCAGCACACTGTGTTCTTATCAATCAATGAAAACACCAAAAACAATGTCCGTCTTTGCCAAGAGTACAAGGAGAGAGGAGGATGAGAAGGAGAGGTGATATTACCCATTACAATTAGGCTATTACTACAGCAGCAGTGTCAATGGCAAATATTAAGGGGCAATGGGAGAGATGATGAGACGAGATGTTTTTGTAGATACTCTTACATATTTAAAAAAAATGCACTCATATATATTTTATCTGCACACATGACCTGCACTTTACATACTGTACCGTAGGATATTCATTACATTAGGGTATTGTAGTATATATAATATATTATATTATATTAAATTGTAGTATATTATATTGCATACATTATATCATATGTTGTAATTATTGCAATTATTATAGTTGTTTACATTGTCATGTCTAACTGCACTAAATGTAATTCAAATGCTGTAAAGTCTTGTGTATTGTATTATTATTATTGTATTGTCCCGCTGCACTGTGGTCCCGAAGGAATGACATTTCATTCTTCTATATACTGTGCACTGTATATGGTTGAATGACAATAAAGTTCAGTCACTTTATTATCCCAGATGGGAAACTTGACTTGCAGTCAGGGGCACAAAATAAAAAACAACACAAGTACAAAAACAAAAACAAAAACAAAAAGTACAAAAATGTTTCCTGTATATACAATATACAGAACACAATAGTACAACAAAACAATCTCTAAAATGCAAAATTACATGTATAGATTAAGCAGAGTTATTGCACAGGGAACAAAGGAGTTTTTACTCCTATTGCATTTAGCAAGTGAAGGGGGTGGTTTGTGCAGTCTAATATAGACCTGGCCTTACGGAGAACCTGCTGGTCAAAGATAGCCGTCAGGGGGGTCTGTGGGACACCTATCACCTTACCAGCCACCTTCAGAATATAGCTCAGGTGGTTTTTGTCCCTGATGTTCAGGTTACCATACCAAGCAATCATAGAAAAAGTAAAAACAGATTCAATAAATGACTTGTAAAACAAAGACATCATTTTCCTATCTACATTAAAAGCATTTAACTTCCTAAGGAAGTACAAACATTGCTGTCCCTTCTTACAGACCACATCAGAATTTGCATCAAATTTCAGGTCATCGTCAATGACTGTTCCAAGATATTTATAATGTTCTACAAATTCAATGCCAATTCCTTTGATGAAGGTCTGAGATGGTGGGTGGGATGATTTCCTTCTAAAATCAATGACCATGTCCTTGGTCTTTGTGGCATTTAATTGGAGGAAGGCCTCATCACACCATTTGACAAACTCATCTACCACCGGCCCATGCTCAGATTCGTCTTTATGGAGCAGGCTGATGATAACTGTATCATCAGCGAATTTCAGGATGTGCCTGTCCCCATGCTGGCTTCTACAGTCATTGGTGTAAAGAATGTAGAGCAAGGGGGACAGGACACAGCCCTGAGGAGAGCCAGTGGAAGAGGAGTGCCGTTCTGACAGAAAGCCATTCACTCTCACCCTCTGAGACCTACATGTTAAAAAATCTACAATCCAGCCCACAAAATTTACATCAAGATTAAAATAAATAAGCAATTTCCTAGCTAAAACATGTAGTTGGGTAGCATTAAATGTATATTATAAAATAAATCTGCTTGACTTGACTTGACTTGATGTTTGCATTCGGCAATAATGAATGCCAAGCATGAGCACTGTCTCTGAAGACAGGGAAACATCCAAAGACCCATTATGTTAAAGGAATACTGAGTAGGATTTGCCTGTGGCTTGTAAACACAACTTTCAAAGTTGGCCCCTCCCCCCTGCAGTTGCCAAAACGGTAAAAACCGGTAAAAACCACCACGCAGACAAGGCTTGTTCCAAAACGAATTGGGGTTTGCATTCACCTGTTGGAGAATATTTAAGGAGAGGATGAAGAGCGACGCGGAGTTGGCCTGTAGGTGCCGGTTAGCTTAGCTGCAGCTTTTCTACTACAATGAAGCTACGCTAACGGTAGCTAGCTGCCAGCTCACGACACTAGCACTGACCATTTGCCCTGTTTTAGAGTTCCAGACCGCTACCGTAGCCAGCGAGGCTTTTAGATATAAAACAATTTAGCAGTGGTTTTAGTTGCAGCCGCACACACCTGCTGCCAAAAGGTTGACGCCCAGAAATGTACCGAACATTCAGGAATAAGAAAATCCATGCAAGCGCACACACTGTCACAGACTATCAATGGGCCATAAGTAATGATGGAGTAGGATCATTTTTGGATGAGTTTATGCTATTTCAAGGGGGAAAATCGTACTCAGTATGCCTTTAAGTTAAACGCCCTTCCTGCTATCCAATGAGGAGAAAGAGGCGTTAGCCCTATGACAACACACATCCTAGTAAAAATATGCATGAAGGCATGAAACATACAGTAAGATGACCAGATTTGATGTACCACAGCTCACCCTTCCTACCAAGAGACCTACCATTTTTTTCATGTGGCAAAAGGATGAAAATTATACTTTAAATAAAATGATTGAATGTAATTAATAAAGATATTGGCCCCCACCATTATGCTTGGATTCCCAAGAAGGCAAACTGCTAGAAAAGTAAGGGGAGGGGAAGCACTTTTTGGGCAATGGCCATTGAGATAAGGATAAGATTATGGTATTTCTGAGGAATCTCTAAACCTGTTAGATCCCCAATAAAGCAAAGGGAAGGGCATAATGGAATGCTACAGCCTATTAAATGCATCATTTTAGCTATAATGTTTATCTAAAACTCTTGAATGGTAAAATTAACTCTATGAAGAGTCTTAAATTGAATTAACTGCAAACGTCTTATCGTCAACATCTGAATATTTTCACAGACTCTCCACGTTGGGAGGCCTCTGGCAAATTGTAAATCTTCATGCCGTTTTTTAATAGGAATAACAAAACTAGCTGTCTTTTCGTGCAACACTTTACAGATATTTGATAGCTGTTTTTTGGAGTTACTAATAAGGAGTAGCTTCTCTAGTAAAGATGGTTCCAGAGTAAGTGAATTAATAGAAAGCTTTTGTTTTAAGCTATTTTTCTTAGTTATACAAGCTATAATGACTACTTAGTGGTAGATTATATTTTGAGTTTAATGCATCCCAGGACAGAAGAGAACCATTATGAAAGATCTCCTGTTTAAACCTTTCTCTTTCCAATTAGGAAAGATAAAGGGTTTCCCATTAAACCATATAGGTGCCAAACATTCACTGCTGTATTTATTGTTAAATTACTGAAGCATTTTAGTTTCTTAATCCAGTCATCCAGGTGGAGTAGATTGCCAAGTGGAACTTTACCACATCTGTATCCAGGAGTTAGTTGATCTATCAGAGTTCATCCATTTAATAACATTTTGTAAATGATGGGAACAACTAATACAAATAATCACAGTATTTTTTTACAAAATTAGGATGAAAAATGTCAGCAACCATATTTTACACGACTAAGGTGTGTCAAAAACTAGACACATGAACTTTAATAAGAATGACAAGACTAAAATGATTTTGAGGTTTTTTTTTTGTTAGAAAACTAAAATTTATTCAGAGACTAACATTTAAGTTGACCAATTAATTATAATTGGTCATGTCTTTGCCTTCAGATAACGAACATAAATGCAAATTCTTCCCCTCTCACCATCGCCCATGCTTCTCTTTGCCCGACTGCTGCTGTCACACACACACACACACACACACACACGTGCATATTCCTCATCACAGCGAGCTTTTAGGATTTTAAATGCTGGATAGTCTGTAAGTGAGGCAGGCAGTATTTTTGAAATGTTTTTAAACCCCCAGGCCCAAATGCCAGGCAAAAAGCAGACTGAGGAATATTGGAATATGGAAAATTCCATTTATAATAAAATAATAATAATAATAATAATAATGCATTTTATTTGTATTGCACTTTTTATTCATAGTGAATCTCAAAGTGCATTTATACCTGGTATTAAAATGCAATGGGAAAAGACAGGTGGAAATGCAATCTGTACAGTACGTTGACATTACTAACTGCCTACAGGGTAGAATGTCTTTGGCACAGGTAGAAACGTCACCATCGACGCTATAAATGTCATTGCTGTGGGTAGAAAAGTCATCGTCATGGGTATAAACATCATCTCCACAGGTTTAAGTGTCGTCACCGCAGGTATAAATGTCATCGCCACAGGTAGAAACACGATCACCGTGATTAGAAACGGCATCACCATGGATAGAAACGTCATCGCAGGTAGAAACCATGTCACTACGGGTCAAAGCGTCATCACCACAGTTAGAAACCTCATCGCTGTGGGTAGAAACCTCATGACTGTGGTCAGAAACATCATGAACGTACTAGAGAGCAGTAGAGGGCAAAGAGTAGGAAGTCCAGGATGTACAGTAACCGCTGCCGTGTGCCAATGACAACCCTAACCCAATCACAATGTGGAGAGAATGCAACAGGGACATACAATTAACAGTAAAATGCAAGGTTAAGTGTTTTCAAAGTATGTCCACAGGGAGCTTGATGTATGTTGACTGGGAGGTTGTTCCATAGTGTTGGGGCTCTGATGGCGAAGGCTCCATCATCTCTTGACTCCAACACAGGGACAGTTAAAAGAACTTTGTCGGGGCGTCCTGGTGGCTCAGTGGTCAAAGGCACGTACCATGTAAACGCAATGAATTTGGTCCAGGACCTTTGTCGCATGTCATCCCCCTCTCTCTCCAAGTCTTTCCTATTTCAACTATGTAATAATGGCTAGAAATAATAATAAAAAAATAAAAAAATAACTTTGTCAGCTGATCTAAGACTGCACTCTTGTGGCAGGCACTTAAGAGCTTTGCTATTAAGGCCAGAATACAGAGAATTGCAATAGTCGATGTGGAATGAAATTAGAGCATGAATGACTTTATATGATATATGATGATATATGATATATTTCTTGGCTAGAAAGAAGCAAGACTAAGCAACAAAAATGACTCCCACATGTGTGGCTGCTGGCTTGATATTAGCTGTTAGGCTGCCAAAAGTTTCATTTAGTTTGAGCAACACTTGGGACTTGTTTCTCAAATGTCTGACAAGAATCAAAAATGACTCCCACATTTGTGGTTGCTGGCTTGATATTACTTGTTTGGCTGCCAAAATTTTCATTTATTTTTAGCAGTTACATCAGAGGGGCCAAATACAACAACTTCAGACTTATCTTCATTCAGCTTCATTCATCTGATTTTGAGACAAATCTAACATTTATGTCAGCTCTCCCTGAGATTGTCAAGAAGATTTTACAGGGAGGTATAGTGGTGTGTCGTCAGCATAACAATGAAAGGAAATATTATGCCTATGAATTATGTGGCTGAGTGGACATGTAAATGGAGAACAAGATAGGGCCGAGGATGGATCCTTGGGGGACTACACAGGAAAAATGAGCTACGCAGGATGTAGTACTACCCAGGCCAACAGAGAACTGTCTGTCAGTGAGATAAGAAATAAACCAATTGAGAGCTCTATCTGTATTCCCCACAAAATTTCTGAGAGGTCAGTTAGGATGCAATGATCAGCCAGATCAAGGGCAGCACTGAAGTCTAGTAGAACCAGAATGGAATATTCACCAGAATCTGCTGTAAGGAGATCAACATAAAGGCCCTGACACACCAAACCGACGTCAAAGAACCAGAGGCGACAAAGGCCGACTGTTGCGTCGCCTCACGTCGCCTGCGTCTGGTCCAAAAAGTTGCACTTGAACACACCGCAAAGACTACAGCCGACGGCCAACTAGCACGTACGTTCTGCGCCTGCGTGAGGGGAAATAACCGTATGTCTGATAAGAAGTTGCAAATGGCACTGGCGTTGTCAGCCCTTGGTCTTTTGGTTGTGGAAGAAGAAAGGAAGAGGCGGAGGCGAAAAATAAGGAGAAACCGCACTAAATGGGTGAAATCATGAATAACGTTACTCCAGCGACAGGCTCAAGGGGCTTTCCCGAACCTGTCTCGAGAGCTGGAGATAAATGAAACCTCCGATTTTAAAAATTTCGCTCGGCTCTTTCCTGTTCAGTTCCACATGTTGAAGGAATTTATCAGTCCAATCAAAACAAAAACACAAACTACCAATCAGAGTGATCTCTCTCACCGACGGGCTCCGACGCCGATTCAACATGCTCAATCGGCCGAAAAGACGCCGACAGGGTCCGACTAGTGCCGACGGTGCGGGACACACCGCAAAAACTAGGGACACTGACGCTTACCGACGGCCCGACATTGGCCAACGGCCGACCGTCGGCCTGGTGTGTCAGGGCCTTAAGGGTCCAGACTGGGCTTTTTAAGAAGAGGCTTGATTAATTTGAGGAAATAATCTCCTGTTTGTGCTGAAATCTGTTCAAAGGAGCCAAAAGAAGTGCTCACTTTGTGGATCACAATCAACTCATGCTGAGGAGGAACAATCAGATTTTTTTGCCAAAAACTTGCCAAAAAGGCGCATAAACAGCGTAAATTTGGGAAAATGGAAAAATCAGCTCCGTCAGTCCCTGCCTATGCCAGTGCTCAATGCCCATGTGCAGTTTGAGATTGATTGGCCAGCCCGTTGAGGAGCAAAATGGATGCGGACAGACGGACGGAGATTTCCTCATTCTATAGTAGGATGTTCACAAGTTTCTTGGTGAAGGAGGATAAAAACTTCTCACATTCTTCTGGAGTGTGCTCAAAATTACTAGGCACTGGAGCATTAACACCACTGTTAGTGGTATCAAATAGAATTCTAGGGTTGCAGTGGTGAACGCTAATTAGAGAAATATTTCTCTCTCGTAGTCTTAACTGCAGTAGTAAATTCTGTCTTCAGTTCCTTCATTGCTACTCCTCCATTTCCTTTCTGCTTTCCTGCACTCTCTTTTAATTGCACGGGTATGCTCATCCAACCAAGGAGAGTTCTTGAGAGTTTGTTTTCTTCTGGTTTTAATTAAAACTTTACTCCTAGTAGAAAACTTGTCGGCATGAGTTTCAGGTTGTCGGAGTTGGAAGGTAAACGTATCCACCCTTCCACACCCTGACCTCCACACTTATACTTTCCATTGCGCTATTTCAATGTCAAACTACTACCCGTTTCTAGTCATGCCTCCTTCACGTAATCCTTTTTGCGGTGGGAAAATGTATTTCTGTTACATGGAGCATCTATTTGCATTTTAAGATATCATGCTCATTTCGCAAAATTTCATGAGACCACAGACCAGGCTGCGAAAATGTCCCGGGAAATCTATCCTGTTAATAATGAATCCGTCTGAAACAAGTCCGACTCCAGTCATGCCATTACAGTCAGACCTGTCAAAACATTCAGAGTTGGATGCGCCTCCCTTTCTTTATCAGTCTACTGACAGCTCATCTATCTTGGCATCACTCCAGACTGGGCCAGTGACTTGTGATTAATTGCAGGCTCAGTCATTGTTGACGGAGACAACATCAACACTGATTTAACCACGACTTCAGTCGAGTTATGGTGCATTAAATACCACCCATGCTTTAAAAGCCATTGGGGTTGATTCAGTGTGAGAGTGCCTTAACATAAGGGCATAATCACATAATCACATGTAAACACTGAATTAGACTCATTATAGCAATCCCTTAAAAGAAAGGATTTTATTTGCTCCCTCTCATCGTTGTCCTCATACACTGAGTTCTAGTCATTATGAGATCCTCCCCCATCTACCTCATGCTGAGTCACTCTTGTATCATTATTGTGGCGAATTATCCATCCAGAGAGAGCATGACAGAAAGACAGAGGGTGATTCAAAAATAAAAATAAAAAGGGAAAGAAATTGAGTGGGAAAAGGGAGCGAGAAAGAGAAAAAGACGTGTTTAGAGACCGTGTCCTAATAAAAGCATTGGTGGTAGAAATATAAAGAAATATTCATGTGGAACCATTAAATAGAGAACAGGCCTATTAGTGCCATGGCTGGATAAAGCCATCATACACATTCCATTCAATTAGCCTGCTGCCAGCTAATTAAGGTTGGGAAAATTTCTCACTGCTGCATACTCACTGTGATAGTATAGGACAATTCGCTTTACACGGTGGCTATAGTTGATGTCATACTCAGACTGGGAAACACTATGCAGAGCACAGCGAAGCAGATGAAAACAATGGCAGACTCAACTGCCCTACATTAATATTTTGTTTATGCAAAATATTCAAATATTATGGGATAAGCCCATATCCTGAATATGAAAAACCTGAATATGCTAGTTGGGATATGGCATTATTAACTGGTAGCTGTAAACACCATATTGCATTGGGTTGTTGGGTTTGGTGAACAGCGCAGGCGAGTGTGTGGAGTGCATTGGCAACTGGTGATCAAGCATTTAAGTGTGCACTGCTCTTTTGGGAGGCATGATTGTGCCAACATTTCATTTCCATAGTTTTCTTAGTGAATGAAATGAGAACTCCAAGACAGAGGAAAGTGCCCAATTTGTCCACACAATGCAATCTGTCTGAATCAGGGCCTCAGTGTTTCTTTTTATTTGGCTGGCTGCTGCTGCACTTACATATGCATCCCAGCTGAGAGACTTTCCATGCTGTACCCTGAACTGAAATCTCAACCTCTGGCTCATCCCACCACAGTCTACCAGGGACCATCTTCCAGGCCTTCCATTGACCCCACCACCATCTATACCCTCACTGATTATGCTAATCCGTGAAATCAGATCCTGTAGAGTTTGGTTAGAACAAAAACCTTTAGACTCTAGCGTCATGATTGACCATGGTTGAAGATCACTGTAACAGACTATATAATGCCTCTATATGGAACTTGAAACTTGGAACACTTGGAACTATGGAACACTACATGGAGCTTATGCCTTAGCCATCTAGGAGGCTACTGAAGAAGCCTTCCCTGCTTCTTTGGACTACATGTGTGGGCAGCCATCAGTACACTTGTAGGTGTGGCCCCTCTGTGTGTGGTGTGATTGATAACTCAACATGCCGTCTTTCCCTATGTGCTCATATGTCATTGCGGCAATATGTCACTATGTGCTATATGTCCCAATGTCATTATGTCATTATGTTGATACTCGACTATGTGTAAAATGTTAGGATGAGCAACGAGTCTACTAACCCTAACAGGCAAACTGAACAATAACAATGAAGATGGGCATTTGAATTCAATTTGAAGTCGAAGTCAATTATAAGTCAATGAATTATAAGTCAATGAGGAGATGTGCAGATCTCAATCTTTCTTATGCTGTGTGCGGGAAGGGTTAATTTATATTGTTTATGAGAACTGTTGAGCTTTTGTTTCAAATAATTAACTGAGAACTGTGATTAAGAATTGATTATTATACTTGAGTAATTGTTTAGGAGAATTATTGTTGAGTCGAATTTCTTTTGTTTATTACTTAGTGTGCAAAATATTGGTTTGCTGGGGTGGGGGATGTTTATTGTGATTACTGTGTTTTACTGTGTCATATGTTGATATATAAAGAAGGTCAGGGGATTGAACAGAGGGGCAAACAGCATTTTAATTTTTTATTTGAATTTTATACAGTTATCTATCTATCTATCTATCTCTCAATCAATGTACTTATTAGAATGATTACAGTATTTTATTATCTTGTGTGCCGTGTGTCAAGTGCGTGTTTCTGCTGCGACATTTGGACTTCTGTCTGGGATAAATAAAGTGTGTATGTATCTATCTATCGGTCTAACTCACATGTTCTCTCTCATTTTCACTCCCTCTCTCACACACACAAAAAAAACAAAATCAGTCTCTCCCAAAGATCTTTGCCCTCTCACATGTATACATGCAAAACTAAAGTGCTAATTAAAGTGCTAAAGTACGTAAGTAGTAAGTGATTTGTGCCTGGCTTTTTTTTTATTGTTTATCTTATTAGTTTTGTTTGTAACATTCTTTGTAACACTGTTTCAAAAAGTACAATATAAGTGTTTTTTGCTATCATTAGTTAATTCAACTGAATTCAACACCTGTCCCTGGAGCAAGTTACACATGGGGTTTAGGTGGCCTTGCTCAGGGGCATAGGCCCTTTTCACAAACATGGCTGCCGTACTTCCACAGGGTATAGATCAACATAGTGCATAACACAATACAGGTGTTGTCATTGATATATCTTTCTGTTGTCAGACGACTGCAAAACTATAAAAAGTGATTTGATCGAGGGTCACAAAATGCTAACAGTACAGAAATTAGCGTTAGCCTTGGTTAGCCAGTTAGCATTTTGTGACCCTCGATCACAGTTACTTGCGCAGTGGTCTGACAACAGAAACAGAAAGATATGTCAATGACAACACCTGTATTGTGTTATAGATTATGCTAAAACACAAAATAAGTGATCACAGACAGAGTTATTGGCTTTTAACATTGCTGGCAATGATGAGAATCGAGCTATACCCTGCAGAAGTATGGCAGCCATGTTTGTGAAAAGGGCATATTTCAGCAGTGTTGGACATGGTATCAAGGCGCAGACCAGCTGCACTTAATCTACATTGTGACCTTGATAATCAACCTGCCAACCTACCCATTATTTTTGGTGTCACTGCTGTGGCATTTTCTTTTTTTATTTTGTCTCCATCTTTGGTGCCAAGCGCTCATGGCGTTTCAGCACTGTGGTGTTTCTGCACTGCACTTCCCAGAGATCACTTGTCAATCAAACAGTGTGTCCAGTACTGTGATGTCTTTTTCCTTGGATGTTCTGTTGATGAACTTTGAGTTTCTGTAGATGGCGCTCTTTTCTTTCTCTGTTCAGCCATGGTGGCTATCACTGCTCATGCTAGCTACCCAGTTCTTCTTCTGTTTATTCCAGGAACGAGCTACCAGGCACCGGGTGTCAAAACAGTGTTAAAGCTTTCATGAACTGGTTGTAGGTTGAATCACTATTCTGTTATATGAATTGGCCATAGAGAGTAGCAAAACGGACATTTACTTCTATAAAAATGTTGCTATCTGTTATTACTTTGAAGACAGTGCGTGGAGTGCAGTGGCAACTGGTAATCAAGTGGGGGCATTTAAGTGTGCACTGCTCTTTTGGGAGGCATGATTGTGCCAACATTTCAGTTCCATAGTTTTCTTAGTGAATGAAATGAGAACTCCAAGACAGAGGAAAGAACAAAACAGAAGTGCCCAATTTGCCCACACAACACAATATGAGCGAATTAGGGCCTCAGTGTTAGTGAATTGTTAATCCCTATTGTGTTAGATCAGTCGGTAATAGAGTAGCAAAACAGACATTTATTTAGATGAAAATGTCACAGATCATTACTTTAAGTATTAAGTGCGTCAGTCAGGCACTCACCTTCTGGTAACAGATGTAAGTTGGCACTGTCGACTTGTGTTGGCCTTAGTTCCAATAGTAGTTTTAGGTTGGCACAGACAAGTGGTTCAGATCACTACAAGTCCATCCTGGAACAGAGGGGAGAGGACACCACGTTAGATTACAAAAATGAGTTGATTCCCAGTGTACCCCAGTGTGATTCCCAAATGTACTTTCAACACGTCCTGTTATGAGCTTCTAATGGCTCATAGAGTGTTAAAACACATATCTATTACAGCTGTATTAAGAAATAAGTCAGGGGCGGGCAGAGAGTATGCAGGTTTTCGGTCAAATCAAAGACTAAGCAGCTGATTTCACTGAATAGTAATTTACCAAATTACAGAATTTAATTGAGCTTTATGTTTGTTTAATTGTTCTGAACATGTCTTTTTATGCTCATACAATTATATCCATTCTCAATGTACATAACACGTGTTGTGTGTGTTATGTGTCATGTTTGGTGTCAAACAATTCAATCATTTGTTTTGGGTGTTTATGGTACTATGTGCACTGCTTCTGATACATTCAGAATGAGGTTGTAACACTGGAATCAGATCCACAGTGACAGGCATTTTGATCAGAAAAATGTACCTAATATAGCGTCCCATACAGTTGCCCAGGGAAATACCAGCATGTTTAACTAGATTAGGTTTAATGCTACGACCAACTAATGGTAGTTCACTAACTTCAGGCTATGGGACATGGCTATGTTTTTTGGGTCATGCTGTAATCATTAGCAAATGAAATGATTAACCATTTGAGTAAATGTTGAGTAATGCTACAATTTCTGTTCACTGGCCTGAGCTTCTTTTCTAAAAGAAAGCCCAGCCAGCCAGTCAGATGGGGCATAAGTGCAATGCATAAGCACTTATCCACGCAGCATCACGTAAACGCTAACGAGTGCCGTGTTTTTAAGAACATTAGATTGAGTGGTACTCATACCGATGCGAGTGCAGCCGGTTCACACTCAGGTAACAATAGTCTACACAGCTGAGGGAGATATTTATTTTATTGACATGACTAAAAGGGAAACTAGTAGTTATATTTTCTCTATATTATGTTCATTTCAGCACCTCCTGCTCAGTCTCCCACTGTCATTGGAGTTTTTAGTTTCAAGTTATATTTAAGATCATACATATTTTTTATTTTTATTTTATTTAGTTGTGTAAATGTAAAGCAGGGAATTTCTGAAAAAGAACAAGAAATAGTGCTCAGGGAATAAGAATATGAAGAATAGTGAAAAATATGTTGCTGCTGCAGAATTCAATAAAAGCAGTACTGAATCTAAAGAACTTTTCTTTGTCCTTCGATAAGGGATTCGAAATGATTTGGATTTGATAAGCAAATTCAATGCTGGATTCAGATTCGATAAAACGCTTTCGAACCCCAACCCTAATAGTATGACCACCTCCTCGAGTTTGTTGCATTTCTGCAACCATTCAACGAGGATTTCCATGAGCTTGTCATGCTGTGCAAGATAGCCATGTGAGCACTCAATCCAGGCGGGCAGTCATTACATATGGATGAGTTTGTTTAGCATTTTAGCAGTGACCATAAAAATTGTAGCATTGTGCTCCTTTGAAATGGACAAATTTATTGTACTGTTACAGTGTTAAGTGTTAGAATGTGTTCCTGATTTTTGATCGACTTGAGGGAGACTTGTTAATGCCGTTTTATAGCCGAGTGAGGTGTAACATTGGTCAATTCACTTTAAATTCACACAATTTGGGATGTAAAAGCTCGTGCAGCATAATCCAAGTCTTCTGAAGCTAAACGATCGCACAGTGAGTGGAAAAGACCTATATTTACACCATTACTCAGCGCAAATCTTCACTACGGCCGTTGTTTTCGAAAACGTTCATGCTTATGCGCGGCCAGACCTCATGCGTTCACGTGAATCTTCCCCACTTCCATGTTTACACTCCTACACATAGGCCTGCGTCACGTTATGTCAGGTACAGTCACAGCGCGATCGTTTAGCTTCAGAAGACGTGGATTATGCTGCATGAGCTGCATGGAGTAAGTTATGGTATTTTTTTGCCCTTTAAAAAAAGAAAAAATCGGTCCCCACTGACTTCAGTTGTCTGAGAATAAAGGCTGAATTCTGTGTTTAACATCCGAATTCTGAGAAAAAAGTCCGAATTCTGACTTTATTCTCAGAATTCTGACTGAATGAACTATTAATTTAAGAAGTCTGGTGAAGGTCTTGGGAGGGTTGTAACAATGAATTGTGTTGAGTATAGCTCAATGGATAGAGCATGGCAATAACATTGCCCCGGTTTGATTCCCACTGGTGCCACCCATGCTAAAACGTATGCGCACTCTGTACTGTAATGTGCTTCAGACGAAAGCATCCACCAAATGACGTACACGTAACAATGATAGCACAAAATAAACCTCTATCAACGGATATCTGTAATTTTCTTCTCCAATTACGAGTATTAGATTCAAAAATCCTACATCAGAGTCTGGCGCTAATACTAACCATTGCAGTATTACAGCAATCAAACCCAAACAAGCCAAAGTCAAATCAAAAGAGGAAAAGGCGTACACAACTGCAAAAAAAGCTTAGTAATAGAAAGGAGAAGAGAGAGAGAGGGATGTGCAGACAGATAGAAGAAACACATTACAGCTCCAGTCCACCTCGACAAGAAGAAACAGAGATAAGAAAAAAGGTCAATAGTAGTACATCCTCCATGTATAAAGAACGACTGTTCAAACGTCTCTAAGATAATCAATTACTAAGGACTTGCAACAATGGACTCGGCCCTGCCAAGGAGATGTGACAAAGGCTATAAACAAAACAATAGATCCACTGACGAAGACCGTGACAGGCAGAGGGAGAGGAAAAATAAAGCCATACTGCCGTTCTCTAGATATAAACATAACTCTTTATGGCACACAGGCATTTTTTATGCACACAGATATACAGACAACTTAGTGTTTTCAGCACACAGAGAAAAGTAGCTAGCTACTTCTTCATGCTTTCTGACACCTTGCAGGGTTTCTGCAGGTTTCAACAAGTTAAATTTAAGACTTTTTAAGACCTTTTTAAGACCATTACGAATGCAATTTAAGACCTATTTCACGTCCATACTGGCAAAAAAAGTACGAAGGATATGAGCATTTTTAACAATAAATAACAATAAATATTGGGGCAGCAGGATGGACTAGTGGTTAAAGACACCATCCTTAAACCAGATGATTTGAGCCCCATGTCAGCAAAAAACGTGACCGTGTCCGTGAGCAAGTCAGTGAATCCCTAACAGCTCACACACACATACAGTTATTTATTATATTTATTGTTTATTGCATTATAGGATATTATAGATCGGTGTGTAAAGTCCAGAGCACCTCCGCTTTTAATGTTGGCGTAGATCCAAACGCTGTCCGGAGGTCGCTTGCCGGAGTTGCATGCGAACCTCCTTGGTTGCATGGGTCGCGCTGGGGCCGGACTTTGATGCTCCCGATGTGAAACCAGAATATTGGGTGATGGCAGGCGTTTGCTGCTGGCTTTTTACGGCGGCTTTATGTTTTTCAGACTTCCCATGCGACTCTAATGCCTTTATACCCAACGTTCCTAATTTCAGTGTTTTCTTGCACAAGGTGCAGCGGGCTTCAAATGTGTTTTCAACCGGCTTCAACCAAGCACTAAATTGGCTGTTCTCTTGTTGAACTTGCACTTGCCCATTTTAGATGAAAGTAACGTAAGCCCACACACCACAACGCGATCGCGACACACTAGCTGGGTGTGCTTCGATAAATTCTGACTGGGCTGCACAGTTTGCATTAGTGGTTATTGGTTCCATGTTGGTTTCGTTTTGTAGTTTTGTTACAGCGTGATTAATACACATTTTTCTCAATTTAAAAGCGAGACTGAAGTTAATGCAACTTTATAAAAGTAACGTTAACTTCATAATCCAATCAATTTTTAAGACCTGTCAAAATCATATTTAAGACATTTTAAGACATTTTAAGGCCTAAAATTCAGATTATTGGATTTTAAACTTTTTAAGACTTTTTAAGGACCCGCGGAAACCCTGCCTTGACTCCATTCATAATAATAATTAATTGAGTCATTTCAATCTGTTTACCTTAAAAACTTAAGTACAAGTAAGTAATTTAAAGGATAAGGCTGGTGTTTTTTAATGCATTTCTTACCGTCAACAAATCCTATGAAAATAACAAAATCAGCAATGAATTTGTTTTGCTAACAAGTCTCGTCCATGTAGCCGGTGCCCAATGAAGCCATGTCTCAGTAGCCATAGAACTCCATTGTATTAAAAAATGA
This sequence comes from Centroberyx gerrardi, assembly GCF_048128805.1. Lineage (NCBI taxonomy): Eukaryota > Metazoa > Chordata > Actinopteri > Beryciformes > Berycidae > Centroberyx > Centroberyx gerrardi. The sequence continues at coordinate 3,000,132 of NC_136004.1, read as the reverse complement.
TTAAAAACATGTCAGAGAGCCATGCCGTTTCATCATCACGATGCACCGAGCCAGCCGATTTTTTCCTCAAACAACTTAATAAGCCGACCGTAAACACGTTTTCCATCTCAGGAAAGTAGTTCCATAGCACCGAAAATAGTCCCCATCGTAATGAAGAATTTTTATGATTTGAATTTGATGTGGTAATAACTACAATAGCCTGACTTTTCATGGTAACAGTTAGCGATTTTTAAAATTGAAACTATGTCTTTGTGAGCTGTATTTAAAGGTTTTTAGCTTACAATTGGAGCCAATGACTTCTGGGTTGAAGGCTAAAAAGGGAACGTGGGAAGTCAGAAAGTAACGGGAGTAGAGCAAACGCATTGTTGATTTTGTTATTTTCATAGGATTTGTTGACGATAAGAAATGCATTAAAAAACACCAGCCGTATCCTTAAAAGGCAAACCGAGTAGAATTTTGCTGCTTGTGGCTTGTAAACACAACTTTCAAAAGTTTACCCCTCCTCCCTGCGGTTGCCAGAACAGTAATCAGTAAAAAAGCACAGCGAGGCAAAGCAGAAACTCGTTCCAAAACAAGAGTAAATCTGGGGTTTGCTTTCACCCGTTGGAGAGTATTGAAGGAGAGGATGGGGATGAAGAGCGACGCGGAGTTGGCCAGTTTTCTGTTGGACAGGTAGGTGTCGGTTAGCTTAGCTGCAGCTTTTCTACTACAACAGAGCTACGCTAACGGTAGCTAGCTGCCAGCTCATGACACACACTCGCTCTGACCAGTTGCTCTGCCAGCGAGGCTTTTACATATAAAATGATTTAGCAGTGGTTTTGGTTGCAGGCGGACACACCTGCTGCCAAAATGTCGACGCCCAGAAACGTCCCGAACATTCAGAAATGATTAAATGCAGGCATACACACACACTGTCACACACTACCAATGGGCCATAAGTCATGATGGAGTAGGATAATTTTTGGATGAGTTGATGCTATTTCAAGGGGGAAAATCCTGCTCATTATGCCTTTAAGTAGATCTTGAGAATTACTGCTTTAAATAACTTGTAAAAACACATTGAGATGAGCAAAAAAATGGCAATAAAATTAAGGTGAAGACGTCTCAGCAGTGCATATAGCGCAGCCTAGCTATGACGCACACTCACAAATCAGAAATCAAAACCTAAATCCCACTTGTAGTGAAGAGGAGAGAAAGGAAAGAAAGAGAGACGAGTTGGGAGAGGAAAATCTCATTCATCACTCTCTCGTTGTCCCTTCTCCAGTGCTGCACAGTAGCGAAGCGAGGAAAATCATTCTTTGTGTCCTTGTTAAATCTGAAGTTTTATGATGTGGCTGTTGCACCTCTGTGACAGATGAAACAGCAGGGCTCCAAACAAGCAGACTGACACGACACACACACACACAGCGAAGCATGTACTCACGCACTCACGCATGCACCCGGGCACAGACACACACACACACACACACACACACACACACACACACACACACACACACACACACACACACACACACACACACACAGCACGCACTCACAAACACAACTCAATTTCTCAAAGCGACGTTGGTGACTCAACTGAGAGTTATAACCCAGATTTCCTCGGCGCACATAACAGATAGTTGGCTTCTGAAGTGAGTCTGTTTTCTATTTCCTTTCAATTACCTCTCACAGTTCTGGCTCCCTCAGACAACTGTCTAAAACTGTATTATAGAATTACAGGAATACATCAATAACAATGGCTTTAGATAACGAGAGCTAATTGATAGCCAACATGACAACTGAATAACATGACTCCCTTATGCTAAAGACAGGACTGATGTTAGTTAGCTGCATCATAGCGTAAGTTGGCTAACGTTGCCTCTCAATACATCATAGTAACTAATGGTAGTTAAAGCAATATTCCACTTACTTTTGGGGGTTATTCGGCACTTGACTTGCCATGAAAACCAGAATATAAACTAATCACTATGATTGGATGCAGCTGGACGAGTTTGTAGTGTTCAGATTTTTACTTCCCATTCATTTGAATGAGCCACGAAAATAGACTGAAAACTGACATTTAACACGTTGGTGAACAGATTCAACAACAGATCCTGCTGCTGTGATTTTCAACTGACTGTGGGTCCAACGTTTTAGAACATAATTCAGCCAAATAGGATTTTTATTGATAGAAGAGAACATAGCGGCGGGATACCATTTAGGAGAGATAGTTCCTGTTTGGGAGACCAGATCTACTTTTATTTATAAATAAAACATTTTGCGTAAACCAAGAATAAATATAGTTAATATTTGATAGTGTTAACCTAGGGAATGTCAAAATTAAGTGTTATGAGTTATCTGGTTTATTTATAACAGTTCACCTTTATAAGTCCATCTTGATGGATCATGCACATCCCTCTAGTAAACAATTGCTGTACAAACGCAGTAATTCATTTTTACTGATGCTAGGATTGTGTTATAATAGAACAATAAATAGAAGACTAAATAAATTGAACCTTTGCACATCTTTTATAACCTCAAGTGTACAGTCCTGTGGATTTATTATTAGTACATTATTCGGTGAATGCATTCTTGGCTTTACAATTCAGTTTGTGGAATGAGGAGATTTTGATGACACTCCTCCAAGTTAAATAGCCATAAACATTTTCTATTTTCCTATTTCACACGTTTTTGCGATATTAGACTCATAATGCACAGCGCTTCCTGTAGTTTGGTTGAGTCAGCACACCATGGTTGGTTTGGAAACGTAGCGAGAAACCTCCCCTTTAAATAAAGTCTCAGTCTGATTGGTCAGATTGTTTTGTGCTCATACAGCCAAACAAAACAAAGGGGAAAACGCTCCAGGGTTGGACATAATTGTGCTTTTAATTCAGTTTTCTTTCTTGCCTCTTCAGTTTTGGTTAGGATGCCTGCAAAGATTGAACTGGAAACACAGTTTGGGACAGTAATTGGATAAAAACATAGTCAAATATATTTAACAAAATCTGAAATGAAAATCTGCTCAGTGTCCTGATGGTCACATGAATACAGTTGATGGCACCGATGACATTTGGACATTTTTGGTGTGTCTGCAGTAACATGTTACCTGGAGTAACATGGAGGGATGTGGGCTGGTTTGAATTGCTTTAAATGCCATTCCCCATTGTTCATACACCAATCAACAGCATTGCATAGGCTAACTCATTTCCCCCAAGTTTTTGTGACTCAACAATTCATATCCTGTTGATGTCATTGGTGTTCATTAGTGTGCGGATTTCTTGTTTCGCATAATTAAACCGACGGGAGCACTAGACATATTGCAGCGATTCAGGAAAGGAGCAAACAAATTGACTTCGGGTTAGTTAGAATTGGCCTGTCATAATGTGAAGATGGACATGCCTTGATTTACATACTCATCAATTCAAAGTCTCATTTTATTTATTTATTTATTTAACCTTTATTTAACCAGGAAGTCCCTTGAGATTTAAATCTCTTTTCCGAAGGAGACCTGGCCAAGACAGTACACCAGTTACATCTTGTAGGAGGCAATGATTCTCCAGAGTAACTCCAAGTTTGGAATTGGTGGAGTGTAAAAACTGAGTCACGCACAGATGCACAGCACTTTGGTAAAGGTCTGAATCCGGTTCAGAGAGGCAGACTCCTGCTCTACAGTCAACCCATCTTTTTATGTGGTACTGCAGGGGTTAGCTAAGATTGCCTGTCTCAGCATGATGTGTAGCTGGCCAACACAATATAGCTTGTCTCCCCACAACACACACAAGGTTCTTTTTAGAGCAGAGCTAGGTATAATCTTTGTTACCATTTAGACAGACTGATACAATGTTTATGACATGTTCATGAATATGTTTGTGCTTTTTAATTCACTAATACGTTTGTGCTTTTTAATTCACTAAGAACATTCATCCTTTTCAACTATATGATATGGTCAATGATTTTCAGTAGCCCCTCTTAAAACATATCTTCCTCAAAAACAATCAAACAAATTTTTATGTTTGTGAATATTTAAAATGTATATACTTTCATTTAAATAACAGACAACAAAACCTTATGATTTTCATTTTGCAACAATCAAACAATTCAAGAACAATCCAAGTAAAAGTCAGCTTGGGGAATCAGTATTCAATATTCTATGTTCATTATGTGATCAAATTCCAATTCTTTCAACATATTGATTTCATGTTCTACAGAACCTACTTGAACACCTATATTCATATAGTCATATACTGTTATATTTACTTTTTGCTTAATTGCAGTTAATCGTCTGCATATGGTTTAGGTTCTAAGACAATTGTAGCCTACTACTACTACTACTGTCTCTCAACCATTTTGCATAGCAAATTTACAGTTCAGTAAGGTATTATTGGAGACATAATATTTCTAATATTCCAACCAAGCTAATTCCATGCAATACAGGCTACATGCTACTTGAATTTAATTAATTTATAATGTCCCATTACATAGAAAACGTCTCAAAGCAACATTGTTCCCCCAGCTTATTTGCAATGAAGTAAAGCCTTTGTTCCCTGAGAGCTAGTCATGTTTTGTCAATTACATAATCTCATTTGACCAGACAATGTAGTTCTTTTAAATAAGACAGAAAAAAGCCTGACAGGGCGTATTGCTGGGTGACCAGGCTGAGGCCCACAGCACATGTAATGTTGTAGGTTTGAGTGCTGAAACATTTTCTGCAGTCACACTCCATTGTAGCTGAGCTAGAAATATCTCAATGTGACGTCATGTCGTCTTCATTTGGCCAGTTATCCATAAGAATAAGAAAAACATACCACCAAACAACAAAATGGACCGAGGAATGCAAGGTACATCACCAAAAGCTGTTTTTAACCGTGTTAAAATGTTTTAGAGTGGATTTTCCCTAATATTTGATTCAACAATGAGTTGCAGTTAGATGCTGGCAACTGTTTCACGGCAGTATGTTCAAAATGTTCAACTGGTCATTGTCAAATTAAAGGGTAACTTAGGTATTTTTCAACCTGGACCCTATTTTCCCAACTTTTTGAGTCTAAGTGACTAAAGGGGACAACAATTTTTGAAATTGGTCCAGTATTGAGCGAGATCGCGTCAGCCGGCAAAAGGTCGGCTGAAGGGTAAAGAGGTAAAGAAAAACAAAAGGTAAAGAAAAACATTTCATTTCTCTGTAGGGTCCTTTCCATAATGTTGTCAGACACTTATAATAACAATCTGAGCCTGTCAGTGGCAAAAACAAGCACTTTTAGTGGACGTACATTGACGGTTCACATTTGCCCCGTCGGATTACATTGCAGCCCGTTTCGCGGCTGCCGGCGATGCAATCTCACTCAGTACTGGACCAATTTCAAAAATTGTTGTCCCCATTAGTTACTTAGACACAAAACGTTGGGAAAATAGGGTCCAGGTTGAAAAATACCGAAGTTACCCTTTAAATACTTGATTTGTATCGATCCAGGTTTGTATTCTAAATGACCAAACAAATGGTTGCATAGTGCTGTCACTCATGCTGACAAGTAAAAACTAGCTTTACGCCTCTCCCATGCTAGCCAGCTGGGTGTCTGGGTAAGCAATGTAAAAAGTCATGGATACAGATAACACCTCTAAACTTTTAGTAACACCACTTATTGAGATCACAAAGGGTTTGGAGTAGAAACATGTTACAAGTCATTCGTTTACAGTCTTGGATAACATCCCATAAAAATTACCGGATTCATTTTTTCCGGTAAAGGTTGCAGTTTCTGTTGTTCACACAAGACATGCCTTTCCGCTGTTTCACCATAAAGCTACCATTCACACAACACTGGCAATACTGTTAAATTCCTCTGTTGTCATTCCCTGGAAATTACGTTTAACCGTTGCGCCGGAGTCACTGCAGTTTGAAAACATGGCGGGTGAAGACGCTTGGCACAGTGCTATGCTATTTTGTCATAAACAACCAACTCCCTAACTGTCCCTGAGAGCTGCTGGCTAATCTCTTCGTCCGTTCGGACGCAGTCCTATTTCCTATTTAGTCCTATTTTTGTCCAATTCGACATTTTTCCAATCCTTCGTCAAAAAAGCCCATTGTATAGTGGCTTGTATTTCCCTCCGACATGTGGTTTACACAGCACGGGTGACGCGGAATAAATCAGTCATCTCCTTGAGAACTTTGTGATTGGCTCACACAGTTTGACAAGAGAGCGTCCTACATCAGAGCCTCCTAACGTTGTGCGTGCTTGTGTCATTAAAGGTCCCATATAGTGTAAACAGGATTCCCCTTGCCTCTGTGATCATAAAGGAGTTGGATGGTCTATCTAAACATGGTGAAAGTATCAAAACGCACAGCCGCCAAACTAAATCCACACAATCCATATTAGAAAAGCGAGCCTCTAAATGAGCCGTTTGGACTTCCGTAACTTTGTGCCGTCACAAAGGTTCGCTCATTATCATTTTTGTAAGAAATAATAGACTAACAAAGTGTTTTTTTCAAAGCGGTTGAGCGGTTGTCATTGTTTATTACCGGAGAGTTTTCCCTACCTGTAGCTGCCGGGCTGCGGTGTCTCACGTTTCACTCTTGAAACGGTTAGCCAATCAGAACAGAGGGGTCGTTAATATTAATGAGCCTTAAAGACCCAGCATCAGAAACAGCCTGTTCTTGGTAAGGCTCAGAGAGATGCTGGAAAATGAACGTGTAAAAATGGATTGAGAGTGTTTTTGGTACATGACACCACACACAGCTTTGAATGGACTTTGGATTTTTTATAATGCGATTGAAATATAATGATTCTTGATAATATGTGACCCGTTCTATCATTTTCAGTCGGAAGTCGCAACGGCGCATTTGTGGATAAACGTGATTTTATGAGAAAAGATCGATTTTTGGCTGTTTTGGGGTTTCATCAGATTTTAAGCCTTGGCTTAAAAGATTCAGGTTTTCATCAGATTTTAAGCCTTGGCTTTCATTCTGTGTAAAGATTATTGTGAAATTCAAACGCTAAATATAGTTTTGAAGCTCATAAAGGTAGGGTGACAAGCAGAACTACTAGCTTAGTTTGTCAACAAAGCTCGCATTCCTCATGTTGCCAGGTTCGCGGTTTTTAATGTACTTGGAAATGTTATAAATGCTGTAGGACTTAAAACGCTGTTTATTAAGTTTGTCAGGGTTGTATTGTGGAGTTTTGTTATTGGTTTGTTATTTTGGACTAGTTTCATTGATCATTGGGCTGTTTATGGGTTGGGTTTAATTGGCACCGGGAGGGTTTTGTCGCTAAGAACCTGGCAACACTTCTCCCCGTCCCTCTCTCCCTTACTATGTGTCCCTTAAAATTATGAATGAACATCTGCATAGTAACAGGTTGACCATCGTTCACTTTATTGTCTAATCAAAATTATTGTTTCATCCTCGGGAAAACGTAGCTGTCAGGCATCTCAACCTCTGTGTGTGTGTGTGTGTGTGTGTGTGTGTGTGTGTGTGTACGTGCACACATGCATATCTGCTTGAGAGTGCGTGTGTGTGTGTGTGTGTGTGTGTGTGTCTGTGTATGTATGGGCACTCAAGACTGCAAATGTAATGTTAGTATGTTATGTTATGTTTGAATGATTTCTTTATTTGAATAAATGTCTCAGAATTGACTTTGAGGCCCTTTTTCTCAAAAACATCGTTTGGAAACAATCAAGACATCAAGGGGTGCATCTCACTCAATCTTTGGAGTACAAAGATAATTTTGATATCACCAGAAAGCTTAAATTCTCCTCTTTCCAACAGTGTATTAAACTCAAAATGGTTTGAGGGGTCAATGTGAGCAGGTCACATATGTTTAATAAAAAGGGTGTGGATGTGATAAAGTGTGCACAGCTTAAGGGGGCTGTAGTTGACATAAATAATAGTCACATTTTCTCACTATAGAAAGTAAGATGTCTAATTAGAGCAGAGATCCAACAGAAACTTCTAGTGAAGAGGTAATATATCACCATGCTAAATACTTGAATAATAATACTGCTTTGTCATTTGCTTTTTAGGGGGACATATTATGGGCAGTAAGAACATTACTTAATGCCCCTTTAAAGGAGACTGCTAGATGTTCTATTTGCATGATTGGATGTCCATCATAGCAATCGGTTATATATGGAGTCAACTACTATAATTATTGTTGGTTTTGAGTTGTGGTGTTGACCAATATGCAAGATTAGTGTAGGGTAGCAGGTTATAATGTAGTAGTAAATATTACTGAAGTTTAGACATGCCAATTTATATTTAGCTAAGAAGTTCAAGTGATTTTCAGTCAAGCTGGTTAGTTATATGATAGTTTTGAATGATTATTAGTGACTAGCAACCCTACAGTCACTTTACAAGCATAAAAAGTTAATATTTGCTGTTTTATAGCCAGTAACATTTGACAGCAGGCAGCACCACTGAAGGCTGGCTGATCGTCATGCCTCCTCTCTCCTCCCTCTCGCCCTCGGAGCACAGGCGGTGGCAAAACTGCTGGTTGTCATGGAGACGGCAGGGTAATTACTCTCTGTGGGAGGCCAGGTGAGGAGGTGACCTCTCTAGGGGGTAGCACTGCTCTCCCACCTCCACCAAAATGGCTGTCTCTTCCTCGCCTCTTCCAATCCACCAGAAAAATCTGGACAGGAGAGGCATTGTGGATATTCATACATTCATTCATTGGGCCTCATTTCTCGAAACGTTTGTAAATTTGTGTGTACATTCCCGCATTAAAATAACTAAAATCTTACGCCGCATTCATGAAATGTTCGGAAGCATCTCTTTTTAATCATATTCACGTGGGTATGCGGATGAATCACAAACACTCGTAAATGGGAAGCGTGTTAATTATCAGAAATAACATTATGGCACCACCTCAGAAATGCAATAATGCTGGGGATATAACTAAACACGGAAGGCTTTTACTCTGAAGCAGCTGAAGGCACGTGACGTAAACCAAAATGCTGTGTTAGCCACCGAGGGCAACTCAATGCTGGATGAATGATTATCTAAATCTACATAAATTTGTGTATTTTTCGCTGCTTTTTTGTGGGCAGATCTGTTTGTAACATTGCAAGGTAGGAAGGGACTTAATTACAGCTCAGACAAAGCACGGCAAAGAGGCTACTATCTGTTGGATGAAAACAAAGTTGTAACGTCGGGCTAAAATAAAATTCCCAACGACGTTACGCAGGAGCTATCGCAGCTCATGCTAACTACCCAGTTCTTCCTCTGTTTATTCGAAACAAACCAGAAACATAAAACGCATCACTTCCTATGCACCAGAGGATTTTTCTCAAGAAAAACCTACCAGTGGTAGGTGTTTGGAACAGCAAATGTAAAAGCTTTCATGAACTGGCTATAGGTTGAATCACTACTGTGCTATATCAATCAGTGAGAGAATAGAGAGAATTATGGAACTTTGACATTTAAAAAAAAAAATGTCAAAGAAAAATGCTGCACTGCCCTGGAATAAATGCTTTCCTTTATCAATTAGCTCAACTGGTAGTGTATGGCACAGGTTTCATGTGTTTGAGACTGGAGAGGGACTTACCCTGACATTAACATGCATCCTCGGTACCGCAGATGTTTTTTCATTCACAACTTTTAGTATGTGAGTAGATGAAATGAACATGAATGTTGACTGTAAGTTCTCCAGGACAGCTCCAACCATGCATTAGAGCAGCTGGTCCCATTTGAATGAATGGCTGTTGTAACACAATGGGTTCCAAAAACAGAGAGTTAAGAGGTTTTTTTTGGGGGGGGGGGTTTCTGAGAAACTGCTAGTCCAAATCACGTTGATCAAAGTTTTTTGGTGTCTGAGCAGTCTCTCTGGAGAAACCTTTCAGAACAACAATGATAGGGCTAAAGATGGTAGCAGAGAACTCAAAAACACAATTCTTCCTTATGTTCTGTTCACAACAATGTGAGTCTATATAGCAGTGAAGTTACCATTCACATGTATTTGTAAATAGTTTTGGATGACACTTTTGAAGGGTATCCTCTAATGGTCTAGGGTCACAACAATGCTCTAGCACTAAGCATGTACAGTATGTGATGTGTCTTTATGGGAGCAGATCATTCACTTCAGCCTCTCTGGTCCCATTCACTAAAGTAGAGTTTGGTATATTTATCCAAACTAAGGTCCACGCTCTAATTGTAGTAACGTATCAGGTCGCTAATTTACAGTTGTTGCAGCTCATTAACCTGACATTTATCACTAACCTCACATTAAGAACACAGTAATGTGCAATAAATAAAGCTAAGGAGACAGATACTATGGTAAATAACTTTATTGTTTAATAGTAAATACTAATCTGTTTACTTGTAAAAAAAATAATTAAATGAGATAATAACGTTAGGAGCCTAAATTTCTCAATAATTTATTAAGTTTGTTGTTCTGAAACCATACTGTAAGAAGACAAAGGATTATTTAGTGTCATAATATCCTGTAACTGCAGGTTAACAAAAATTAATTTAGGATAATGATACTGAAATATACAATATTGAAGTTGAGTATGGTGTATTTACAGTGAAATTAGCCACTTAATAAACAGGTAATTTAGGGTCTACTTTTATGCCACATTACTCAATAAGTTAACCCCCTTCTGCCTGGGAGATATAGGCCAAGAACAAGAACAGACTGCTCTCTCTCTCTTGTTTGATGAAGGAACAGTTTGGAAATAAGCGTTTCCTAAAATGCTGTTTCCCAAAGTGAGGTCTGGAGACTCCCGGGGGTCCTTGAGGTCCCCAGCAAAATAAAGAATGGTTTGTTTGATTTCAATATCATTTAAGTCACTATAAATTAACCCATACAACTATGAGTGTAATCCTAGGTGTCCTATTGCTTTTTTCAGCAATGTATTTCTGTATTTCAAGATTCCTTAGATCATCAAGAAAATTAAGAAAATCAGTTAACACTATACAACTTCCATAAACTCAAATTGATGTTTACAGCTTTAATGCTAATTAAGGTGCACTCTGCAACAAAGCTCTAAAAACTCTTATGAAGTCTATAGCATCACATCAGCCGTTTTGATATTTTGGAAAATGCTAGTTATGCTAGTTAATGCCAGAAATAGTTGACTGGCTAAGTCTGCTGCCTCTGGAACCATATGCACTGTATGCCACTGGCCTAAGATCAAATCCCACCAGTTTTTCCAATATGTGTAAATAAACATATATATTAGAAAAACAAAAACAGGCCACACTATTATTGTGCTTTCCTTATACGTCCAGCCATGTACATCATGCTTTGCCTAAGAAAGAGTAAGCTATTGACCTGCTCTCTCCAGCTTCTTTCCATTTCTTCCTCTCTCTCTCTCCTGACATTTCTTTCATCCCTCACACTTCATTTCTTTTTAGCCCTCTTCATCCCACCCTTCTACTGCCTTCTGACTCTCTCTAGAGAATAAACCTTTGATGTCCCTGTGGGGCAATTTGATTCGCAGGCAGTAGTCCAACAAAAAAAAAACCAACAACAAAACCAAAAAAACATAAAACAGTATACAAATACAACAACAGATGAACATAAAAAAAAATAGGCCTACATACAGCAACAGCATCACTTAATGAGTGCAACTCAGAACTAGCTTGGATTCCTTTGGCCAACATAACCACCATGGCCTCTTTTTGCTAAATTATTTAAAAACTCAATAGCTGCTGAGACAAAAGGTTTCCCACACCTATTGGTCCCACAATTGGAAAACTGAACCTTGCCCAGATGGAAGCAGCTGGAAGTCACCATAGAGAAGGTGAGGAAAGTCCTTGGGGACTAACATGTTAGGGATGCAACTAGGAGCCAGGCCCTGTAAAGCTTTAAACATTATCAGTAAAATCTAACCATGACAAGATAAAAGCATGGACGAACTCCTCAACGTCAGCAGAGGATATAAAAGGACCTAATTTTTTTAGATGTTCCTCAGCTGGATGAAATGTGACCCTTGTCACTTCACTATCAAAAAAGAGTTCAGAACCAAAAAGCACACCCAAATCACGGGCAGCATGCTTGAAATTGGTGGACATCCTGCCAAGATCATTCTGGATAGTGCTGATTGAGCTCGAAGGGCCGAATAAAACAATGTCTGATTTTTTTATCATTGAGCTGGAGAAAGTTCTGCAACATCCAGCACTTAATATCTGAGAGACAAGCCATAATACGAGTTAAGTTGCCTGCTTCACTGGATTATCGTCCGCATAGCAATGGAAGTGGATACTGTGTTCATGAAATACTGTGTTCACGAATGTGCCCCAGGGGAAGCATGTAAATTGAAAATAATGAGGGACCAAGTATCGACCCCTGGGGAACACCACAAGTGAAAGGGACCAGAGAAGAAGAGGCCTCTCCAACTACAATGGAGAAAGTTCTGTCAGTGAGATAGTAGGGAAAGCGTAGGGAAAGAGCCGAGTCCTTGATGTCGACCCATTTTTCCAGCCAATTGATTAGGATTGTGTGGTCAACTATGTCATAGGCAGAGCTAAAAGCCTAGTAGGATTAAAATCGAACAGTCACCGGAATCAGCTGTGAACAGAAGATCACTAGTGACTTCCGCCTACATTGAAACACAAATCATGTGGAATCTATCTTCTCTAAAATTTTTGATAAAAATGGTAATTTAGAAATTGGTCTAAAAAATAAAAATAAAAAATAAAAATAAGAGGGTCCATTTTTGAGCCACAGTTGAACTATTGTATGTTTAAGGCTGGAGGGGAAAGAGCCAGTGTGAGCTATTAGTTTGAAATAAATCTTTCAGGAACCTGGCAGGGATGATGTCTACCTCTATGGTCAGCAGAGATATTTTCTCAAAATGGGTCAACATGGCAGGGGGTTCAAAATGAATAGGGAGGTCTCAAGAGAAATCTGAAGCCTAAGAGTGGAGAAACTCCTCACACTTTATAGGGAAGGCTTCAAGTGGATGGCTAGGAGGAGGACTGACAACACAATCAATGGTCTGAAATATGACCCTGGAATTATGACAATTTCTGTCAACAACGTTAGAGAAATAAGAAATCTTTGCATCCTTGATATTCCAGAGTTTGGTGTTATTCTTAAGACTAAGATGACCGATTGCAGATGAAATCCGTGTTTGCCTCAAAGTTAAGTTTATCATCCAGTGTTGTCGCCAAATATTTATACTGCTGCACCACCTTAACTGGCTCATCTTTAATAAGGGTTGGCACAGGGAAAGGATGCCTCCTGTGGAAATCTATGAACATCTCTGGATACGTTCAGTTGTAAGAAAGACCGCTCACACCAGCTAACAAACTCTTCTACATCTGTTCCTCATCATGACGAAGGTTGACAGTAACAGAATCATCTGCAAACTGCCAATGACAGGTCTGGAGTCATGACTGATTTGACAGTAATTTGTGTATAAAACAAGTAAGTACATGGTCCTGTGACTCAATCATCCTCTTCCTTCTCTATCCTCATCTGTTTATTTCTTCCAGTCCTTTTCAGCATTAATTTATATTCACCACCTCGCTATGTCTGATGTTCCCTATGGAGTGGCATACATTCAATTTGCTTCCTTTCCCCTGCTAGCTAGCGAGAGTTTCTCAGCTATGGCAGCTATACAATGATACAATATTGACTCAGAACGGACATGTCTTGGGGAGAAACCGCAAAGATTGCTTGCCAGACAACTGCGCAAATTGGAAAATGATCATACGATCCATAAAGTCAAGTCCAAACATGGTGCTTGTCTTACCTCAGTGAAAGATATTAACAAGCGTTTTAAAGAATTCTATGAAACTCTTTATTCCTCCAAAACGAATGCAGGACCCCACAATATGGAAAGCTTTTTTGAAAATATTAATCTTCTCTCTCTTATACAAGAGGATTACACCTTCCTAAACAAAGACATCACCCCTGAGGAGCTAAAAGAAACAATTAAAACTTTAAAAGGAGGCAAAACCCCAGGCCCTGACGGGCTCCCTTGCAAGCTGTACAAAACATTTGCTGACACACTCACACCTTATATGCTTAATATGTTCTCTCAGGCCCTCAAAAATGGGTCTCTGCCACAAACGCTTAACAAGGCTGTCATAACACTTATTCCGAAAAAGGGCAAGGACCCGGAGGAGGTTGGAGGATATAGGCCTATATCTCTCCTTAATGCGGACCAGAAAATATTGGCTAAAGTCTTAGCAAATAGACTTAACAGGTATATGAGCACGCTGGTTCATCTGGACCAGACCGGATTTATCCCTGGTAGAAACTCCTTCTCCAACCTTAGATGTCTTTCTAATATAATGTACCATTCTAAGTCCAGCATGAGTGATCTCGTAGTCGTCTCTCTCGGCGCCGAAAAGGCGTTTGACCAGGTAGAATGGTCCTATTTATTTGCCGTGCTGGACAAATTTAATTTAGGAGATAAATAAATTTATCGCCTGGATTAAACTTTTGTACAAAAATCCCAGGGCCCAAATATTAACTAACGGAATGTTATCCTCCCACTTCAGCCTGTTTAGGGGCACAAGACAGGGTTGTCCCCTCTCGCCCCTCCTGTTCGCGCTAGCTATCGAGCCCCTCGCAGAGTCAATTCGCACAGACCTAAATATTCATGGCTTCAACATCACAGACACATTTGATAAGATATCCCTATACGCAGACAATGTTCTGCTGTTTATTACCAAACCTCAAGATAGTTTTCCGGTTATTCTGGACAAAATAAACTTGTTTGGAACCTTTTCTGGTTACAGGATTAACTGGACCAAAAGTGAGTTGATGCCTGTTGGGTTAAAGGACCTATCCCTGATACAATATTTACCATTTAAAATTTCTTTACAGACTTTAAAGAATTTTCCTCTCTTTTCAAAGCTAACTATCCCCCTCTTGTGGCCAAATTACAAGCCAACATTCAATTTTGGAGATCACTCACAATTAAAATGATATTCCTTCCCCAGCTACTGTACCTCTTCCAGTGCCTCCCCGTGTTCTTGCCCAAATCCTTTTTTAAACATTTAGATTCTATTATTCTCCCCTTCATTTGGGATTATAAAAGTCATAGAATTAAGAAAGCTCACCTCTGCAAACCAAAACGAGTTGGTGGGCTTGCGCGGTTTTGAAATCCGTTCGCACAGTTTACAAATCCGTTTGCACGGTTTTACGTTTTTTTTTTTCTACCATTTGACCCCAGAGGGGCTCTGTACTTTCCTGCTCCCCATAGCTGGGAATCCGTCATTCCCACCATCCCAACTTGATAATGGATTTTTACAGTGGAGAGACTTGGGTATTCACACAATTGGTGACTTTTACCTGAGTGGAACCTTTGCCTCGTTTGCTCAGTTGCGAGAAACGTACGAACTCCCTAGGAGTAATTTTTTCAGGTTTCTGCAAATCAGAAACTATGTGCTTCACCCTCACTTCTAGATAGGTGCCTTCTCCAAAATGCGGGTCCTGACAGAAAGGTGTCACACTTTTACGATTCATTACAATCTGTCAATCCCCCCTCTATGACAGCAATCAAAACTGCATGGGAAAATGAGCTGGGGATGCGGATCCCCGATGAGACCTGGGAAGAGAGCCTTAAAGAGATTAATGCTTGTTCTATCAACTCTAGGCATTGTCTCATTCAGTTCCGGGTTATCCACAGACTCCACTATTCGAAATTAAAGCTTCACAAGCTGTTTCCAGACATCTCCTCACAGTGTGACAAATGCAATATAGCAGAGGCAAATCTCCGTCATAGCTTCGCTCTCTGTCCCAGGATAGAGAGATATCGGACACAATTTTTTAAAACATTCTCTGATATTCTTAATATCCACATTGAACCGGATCCTGTCTTAATCGTACTGGGAACTTCAGATTCCACATCTGTATTAAAAAGAGCACAGCAGCAACTTCTTTCCTATGGTCTGGTTACAGCTAAAAAAATTATTTTGACATTCTGGAAGAAGAAGGAAGTTCCCACTTTTAAGCTGTGGCTCAATGAAATGACTGATACCCTTCACCTTGAAAAAATAAGGTTTTCTTTGAAGAATAGAGAGTCACAATTCAATAAGATTGACTGACTTATATGTCAATACACAGCCCTCATACCTTGCAAAACCCATGGCATTAAATATAGAGACAGTGCACACTGGATGAGGAGCTATACATCTTCATGTCAATTTACAGTATTTACTTGAGAATTTTTTTCCTCTGATTAAATAAAACTCCCTTTCTCTCAAATACAACGTATGTTGCTTTAATAGAAGGTTTTCAGGTGATGTAACACAGTGATTCACAAACTTTTTCATATCAAGGACCCTAATTTAGTCCACATTAGAGCCACGGACCCCCATTTGATGAGTTTTTTTCTCTCTGACCCAAATCTGGGAATATTTTTAGTGTTAGATATGATTTTGTCCAGAATTCCATGACTATCTGTATTGTATGTAGAGAGATAACAGTGAAACTATGGTCAAAACAGTCATTCTTCCACATTCAGTAACTGCGTTAACTTCTTGTAAATGAAATAATGGTGAAGTTTAACAATTCATCAATTTGCTGGGGACCCTCTGGAACCCCCTCAAGGACCCCTGGTGGTCCCCAGACCCCACGTTGAGAACCGCTGATGTAACATCCCCTCTGGTGGCCATAGTGGAGGACCTCAGCTCTTTCCAACATGCTGTTTCAGCTGTTTGTTTGGGTTATCTGAGCAGACTCATCTCAAGCTTCAACTGATAGTGCTTTGCAGTATGGTTTTCCAATGTCACAGTAACCCAAATCTGTAAACAAATCTACATTATCAGACTATTCACTGAACTGACCTACACTCACACCACAACAATCTTGTTAGGTATCTCTCTTTTTCTAGCCTGGTTGTTATATATTGTACATTCAATTCAAGTTCTTCCATTTCCCTGCTAGTTACTTTGCTATGGCAGCTATATAAAGATACAATGTTGACTCAGAACTGCACGTTTGATTGGCCTCTGTCAACCCACAGCTAGGGCTTCCAGAAACAGGTTTTGGAACGGAATGTCAGGTTTTCAAATTATTTGTACAGGTCCGGTTCATGGTCCTGACCGGACAATGCTAATGTTGAGTCAGAATACCATGGTTGACATTTGAATGCCATCTACATCAGCATCAGCTAATTGCAAATGAGTATCAGTCAATGTAGGTGGGAGCCTGTTCCGTAAATGTAACGGCACGCCTTCATGTGTGAAAGGGGCTAATAATTATTTTCCTCTCTGCCTTTTCTCTTGAATCCAACCTATGGTGTTTTAATATTGAACTAATGCAAAGTCTAGCAAGCTAGCTTTGACCACTTGACTCCATATTATTTAAATTCACCTTTAAGTTTGCTTGCAGAAACTAGGCCTTGCTAATCATTGACGCTTGCCGCTGTGACACTCAAGAGATTTCACACTCCAATTTACCGTAAATCCTCTAATAGTGGCCTGTAGTCAATTAAAAGCCGGGTCTCTGATAATGGTCGGGGGCGTGGTCGACGCGAACAAATAAAGGCCGGCCTCAAATACAGGCCGGGGAAAAAAACAAAGGAAACAAGACTAGGTCAAAACCTAGTATATGGCTGGACCGTGTCCGTCTCCTCTCTCCGCCGCTGCCTCTCCACTGCGCCCATAGCCCGCATTGATCCTCCCAATCCAAGCCCGGACGCCCGGTGACGCATCGGCGTCGGGACCCCCGCCGAAATCTCGGCCGGATCACCGGGACCACATCGGCGCCCAGGTTCAGTTAGCTTCAGTTCATGCAAACAACGGTGGATACCGGTAAACTCCTGGTGCCTGTTTGTAACTGTAGTTTGTAGTATCGTACAAGTGCCACAAGATGGCTCGGCCGGTGGAAGTCTCTGGAGCATGCCGTCGTCGATTACCGTAATTATCGTAATGTATTGCAGTAACAAAAAAACGTCTACCTAACGTACCCCAACAGAAGCAGATCAGAAAACAAGGAGGCTTCTTACTAAAATATGAGCAAATATACTTATCAAACAGAGGGAATTAGAAATAAAGGCCTGTCTCTAATATAAGCCTGCTTCCAATAAAGGCCTGGTACCCTCTGCCGTTGAGGTAAATAAAGGCCCGGGCCAATACTAGAGGATTTACGGTATATGCCATTTTTCACTCAATGGATCTGAGACATGCTGAAAAAAGTTATAGCAGGTCTGTTAACAAATAATACTGTACAATTGAGTCTCAGTGGTAGAAATATCAAACAGCTGGTTAAGAACTGCTGCACAGAACAAACACAATAAAATGATTCGAGAGAGAGAGCTACAGCTGGTATTATCAGCATAACAGTGGAAACTAATATTGTGTTTGCAAAGTACCAATATAGTCCTCCACTTGATTTGCTAATAATGGGTAGAGAGAGGTTGTGAATATATGCAGGGTGAACTAAGGAACACTATTAGCCTCATCTCTCTCTCTCTATACAGTATATATATAGAGAGATCTGGCTGTCATGAATATTCATCAGTTTCTTAATGGGCGTCGTAGACATGCTATTTAAACATGCTAAGTTTAACTTGGCAAACTTAAAGTTCGGTTGATCCAAACCCCCTCTAGACATCCAATTAGCACTGTGGAAGAGATGGAAGAAATGGATAGACTTCTCTTTCGATTAGTTAGCTTAATGCTAGGTTCAGACATTATTTAGCATTCCCTTTCAACTGATGCGCAATAGCATTAGTGGCAATTCCATGGGGTCCAGTCCTAAACACAAGGAGAGGAGAGTGTTGCGTCTATTAGGTTCTGACTTGAGGAAATAATTAGGAGGGAGCAAAAACAAAACAAAACAAAAACACAGCAGCCAAGAATAGGCCAGAGTATGCAGAGCCTCATTTAATCTGGATCATTCTCCTTTTGTGTACGTGTTGAAGTTTCGTTTTCTCACAGGCAAGACTTGTGCTGTCTCTGTAACTGTGCTGGAAATATCGACACGATGTGATGTTGTCTACATTTGGCGAGTTATCCACGGGAATAAGAAATATACACCACCAAACATCAAAATGGACCCAAAAATGAAGAAAGGTACATCGCTTGGATTTTTCCTTTAGCTATATCTACTGAAATCTGTTGAGACAGCCAAGTTGTACATTTAGAAACATAGCTATTTTCAGTTGTACTAGTTCTACTTAGTTCTACAGTAAGCTAGTACTATGCTGACACTTCCCAAGTAACCTAGACCAGTGCTTTCAACTATGTGCCATTGTTCAACTACGTCCCAAGAGTTTGCAGGTTTTCATTCTAACCAATGACTACACCAGGTGAGCTCCTCCTCTCTGGCTGAAGGCGAGCTAATCAGTGAAACCTTGAACGAAACACTGTATACTCTCGGCCCTTCATGGCGCATGATTGCCCACCCCTGGTCTAGGGTCAAAACAGACCATTCTCAATTACACAGCCGCTCACATTAACTCAATTTATTAGTAGCTGGAGTGGAAGCCTACGGTGGCCCTGAGGGTCAAAACACAACATTTCACAAAACACGACATTTAACAAAACACAACAACATTTCACAAAACACAACAACATTTCACAAAACACAACAACATTTCACAAAACACGACATTTCACAAAACACAACAACATTTCACAAAACACGACATTTCACAAAACACAACATTTCACAAAACAAATGAACATTTCACAAAACACATTTCAAAAAACAAATGAACATTTCACAAAACAAATGAACATTTCACA
This sequence comes from Centroberyx gerrardi, assembly GCF_048128805.1. NCBI lineage: Eukaryota > Metazoa > Chordata > Actinopteri > Beryciformes > Berycidae > Centroberyx > Centroberyx gerrardi. The sequence continues at coordinate 2,980,511 of NC_136004.1, read as the reverse complement.
AAACACATTTCACAAAACACAACAACATTTCACAAAACACAACGGCAAAAGAGAAAACAATTCAACATTTCACAGAAAAAGGAAAAGGTAGGTCCTTTCTTTATTGTTACTGATTGGATGTATTCGTTGTCACTCAAGGTAACAGGAAGTGGGACCAGAGCAATGGCTCTGAGAGATGCGTTCCACTGGTTCAAATTAACTGAAAATAACGCTTCCGGCGTTTAGCCTTCAAAATAAAAGCGTGATATTTTAAACATGTATAAATGCTGTTTTAAACCAATTACTTTGTATTTAATCGTCAAATTCAATAAGTGAACACCCATATTAATGTTTGATGTCAAAATAATAATGAAAAATGCCATATTATGTGCCATTGTTAACTATAAATGCTGCATGTATTACACTTTTTGATATTTCTGACTGGACACTGTACAGTTTAGAGTAACTGCACAAGTTCTATGTCAAAACACTCCTGCAGATGTGTACTTTCACTACACACCAACATTTAGGCCCAAGCTGCCCAAGAAAAGTCATGACAGGCCCTCAAAGTCAGCCATACTGTAATAATGTGACATTTGTAGAATAAAGTGGACACTGTACAGTTTACCTTACATTGTAACTGCACAAGTTCTATGTCAAAACACTCTAACAGACCTGTACTTTCTCTACACACTATCATTTAGGTCCAAGCTGTTAAAGAAAAGTCATGACAGGCCCTCAAAGTCAGCCATACTGTAAAACTGTGACATTTTCTGACTAAGTTGGACACTACAGTTTATCTTTCATTGTAACTGCACAAGTTCTATGTCAAAACACTCCTGTATACCTGTACTTTCTCTACACACTATCATTTAGGTCCAAGCTGTGTATTTATTATTTATGTATTTATATCTAATTTGTCCCATTTCTTTTTTTCAGTCACACCTGCCATTGAAACCAGTAAAATTGAAAACTGTAAAAAAAATATTTTACAGTGTGAAAAAGACTTGACCTGAGACTATTGTGTGTGTTTCAAAGGTGTGTCTTAGATACTTTTTTCTACAAATGTCACAGTGTTAGAGTATGGCTGACTTTGAGGGCCTGTCATGACTTTTCTTAAACCATTTGGGCCTAAATATTAGTGTGTGTGAAAGTTCAGGTCTGCAGGAGTGTTTTGAAATAGAACTTGTGCAGTTACACTAAAAGGTAAACTGTACAGTGTCCAATTTAGTCAAAAATGTCAGAGTGTAACATATGCAGCGTTTATAGTTAAAAATGGCACATATTATAGCATTTTTCATTATTATTTTGACATCAAACATTAATATGGGTGTTCACTTATTGAATTTGACGATTAAATACAAAGTAATTGGTTTAAAACAGCATTTATACATGTTTAAAATATCACGCTTTTATTTTGAAGGCTAAACACCGGAACCGTTATTTTCTGTTAATTTGAACCAGCGAAACGCAGAGCCATTGCTCTGGTCCCACTTCCTGTTACCTTGAATGACAACGAATACATCCAATCAGTAACAATAAAGAAAGGACCTACCTTTTCCGTTTTCTGTGAAATGTTGAATTGTTTTCTCTTTTGCCGTTGTGTTTTGTGAAATGTTGTTGTGTTTTGTGAAATGTTCATTTGTTTTGTGAAATGTTGTGTTTTGTGAAATGTTCATTTGTTTTGTGAAATGTTGTTGTGTTTTGTAAAATGTTAATTTGTTTTGTGAAATGTTCATTTGTTTTTTGAAATGTGTTTTGTAAAATGTTAATTTGTTTTGTGAAATGTTCATTTGTTTTGTGAAATGTTGTGTTTTGTGAAATGTTCATTTGTTTTGTGAAATGTTAATGTTTTTTGAAATGTTGTGTTTTGTGAAATGTTCATTTGTTTTGTGAAATGTTGTGTTTTGTGAAATGTTGTTGTGTTTTGTTAAATGTCGTGTTTTGTTAAATGTTGTTGTGTTTTGTTAAATGTCGTTGTGTTTTGTTAAATGTCGTTGTGTTTTGTGAAATGTTGTTGTGTTTTGACCCTCAGGGCCACCGTAGAAAGGACTGGAAATGGCCACAAGAGATATGGCACTGAAAACTGTGATATTTGCCTCATCAGAACTGTTTTCAGTTTCAATGAAATAAACGTTGGTCCAGGCGCATTTGCTGTAGCTGACATGCAGAACTTTATTCATATCTATTACAATTAAATACTGCTGAATGAGTCTCTCATTCATAATTGTGGTTACTAAAAATGTCCTGATATCAACCCTCGTTGCTATCCTGCGAGTTAATAAAACATGAAGCAATAAAACATGCAAAATGCAAAATCGGGCTGAGGCATCTCATTTTCCCCACAGTCTCCCCTCCATTTTTCACACCAGTGAAGTGTGAGTTTAAAAATGTCTGATTTATACACTCACGGCAGACTAGGAGCTGTGGGTGGCCAAGCAGTGAATGTAGCTAAGAATGAGGATAGTCCACATGGTCAGCAGACAGTCTGACAGAAAGGCAATTAGCCACTCCAAACAATTATGATATCAAGAGAAACCAGAAGACGCACTGAAAAAGTTAAAATGGCTGTGGTGCTGCATGATTCCACAATAGGAGGGAATGGGTGTCTCGCTAACTTTGATTTTTGCTTAGTTGGAATGAAAACCTGCATACTCTTAGACCAGTGATTGTCAACCTTTTTCAAATCAAGGACCCCTAATTTAGTACATATTAGGACCACAGACCCCCATTTGATAGGGTCATTTCAATTTGAAATTTTGTCTCTCAGAACCATCTGAGAATATGTTTATTGTTAGATATGATTTTGTCCAGAATCCCATGACTATCTGTATTGTAGGTAGAAAGATAACAGTGAAACTATGATCAAAACAGTCATTCTTCTGCGTTCTCTAATTGTGTTAACTTCTTGTAAATGAAATAATGGTGAAGTTTAAAAATTGATCAATTTGCTGGGGACCCCCTAGAACCCCCTCAAGGACCCCTGGTGGTCCCCGGACCCCATGTTGAGAACCACTGTCTTAGACCTCCACGGCCCTCCATGTCCAAGCTACCCTCTAGAGGCCATTGTCCATCCCTGACTTATATACTTATAATTAACAACATAGTGCACACTCACTCCAACCTCAGGATATAACAGCTATTTATCTATCTATACCACCAGGACAATAATGGTGGTATAGATGGATGACTGTGTGTATGTGTCATATAACAAGCCAATACCAGATGCGTTTTTTCACTGGTTAACATTCTTCTGATCATCTGTAAAACCACATACATGTGAGCTCCATCAATCCGTCCCATCTCACTCCTACAAACACTCAAGCAAGCCATCATTCCTCCCTGCCCAGTCCTCAGCACTGATATCCTGCCATGTTCCATCATTCAGTCATTCATTCATTTTCTGAGGGCGGCTAGAGCCTATCCCAGCATGCATTGGGTGGAACGCAGGGAGACACCCTGGACAGGTAACCAGTCCTTCCCAGGGCTAACACAGATGGACAGTCACTCCCGTTCATACCTATGGACGATTTAGAGTCTGCAATCCACCTGACTGTGGGAGGAATCCCAGGAGAACACAGAAAGGACCAGGAATCGAACCGGCAACCTTCCGGCTGTGAGGACACAGTGAGACACCATGCCACCCACCAGCATGTGCAGATTAACAGTCCCCACTAAGGAGGTCAGGGGATTGGCTGGCCTCTCAGGGGAAATTCAGTCTCTGCTCACCGTCTGCTATAGAGGCCATTTCTGCCCTCGAGCAGTGACTTTCCCAGACAAATGGAGATGCAATTTGCCAATGGGGAACAGCTTCCTTTTCCATGACTGCCAAGATCTCCACTTGTTTTATGTCCCTTCTGTCTGAGCGGGCAACTGATTGCACGCTGCCAAAGCCAATGGCCACTGACAAAGACAGAAACGACCAGAGACAAATGGGCTGAAACCAAAGCGAGCAGGTTGGAGTGTAGCTGTCTGCTTGTTCTTGATCAATAGATGGAGATTAAAGGCAGCTAACACAGCAGCAAACTGCAACATTGCTGATCCTCAGTGAAGGAAAAAAAGACCATGTTTTTGTAACATGCCGTCATCATTACCAACTCAGGGAAGATATTTCCTGTTACTGTTAAAAATTGCACCATGGTGGTCATCACTCATATTGAATGGCTACTAGGTATGGTGTTTGTTTATGCTTGAGCCAAGTCATACTTTTACTAATACTCTTTCCAGCGAGGATATGGTTATATCAAGTTGGGCAAACTTAACCTTAGAGCTACAATATGCAACCTTTCTCCTTGAGGCATTGGGCGCATCATTAGCCCCGCCCTCGTCTCCCTCAGTTGGTCAAGTTCCCGCCCCAACACCTGTCACTCATCTTGACGAGCTGTCATCTAGCCTGAGGCTGAGGTACGCAGGTGTTGAAGAAGCAGATGGAGAACTCAGACGATCTGCAATAAAAAAGCCGATGATCACCGTGTTTTTGAACATTTAGCTTCGCTGTTCTTTCTTTTCTTACTGCTTTCCTCCATTGTTGTTGCTGGGACTTCCCTGCTCAGTGGCCACTAGCCTCACCTTGATGGCCACAACCTAGCACACAAATGCCCGTACAACACACCCACAGCAAATGGTATACGCCCCCAACAACATTAAAAAGCCAATTTCAAGCAAACACAGGGATTTAGGCTTGAATACACAGGGCCACAGACTCATAATGTACAGTACATCCTATTTACTGCCATTTAAATGTCAAAAAAGTTGCATATTGTAGTTATAAGCTTTCCAATAATCACTGCGCAAAGCCAAAACCTTATTTTCAAATATCAGTCTTCTGAATCCAATAAGACCCTCTGCACAAGGGCCTTCCATCAATTTCCGCATTTTATTCCCCAGAATGTAATGAGGGGATGCGAGTAGAGGAATCATATTAATGTAGCTGTAAACTGGTGCTGAGAGAACGCCCTGCACATCATAACACATGACATCTGGATGCCATGCTTTCTCTCAAACACAGATTAATGAAGGGAGTAGCCTAGATATCACAGTCCATGCAGACTATTCCCAACTGTTTTGGTCCTGATGCTGCTGCAACAGAGCCTGGTAGGGAAATGCTGTAGGCACTTGTGGAATAGTGATAGCTCTCATCATCGAAGCCTTGCCACCGATTGTAGATTCATGGTCAAATTCAGTTTGCTTACCTGCTTTGCATCCTCATCAAGCAAAAGTGGGGATGAGCAGCAGTGAAGAGTCAAACACCAAGCTCCATTATAAAAACAAAACTGACTATCTTCATTTCAGCTATAGTCCGACATCAAGAGATATGTGATTTTGGCAGGGTGGCAGATCCGAGGAGCCCCGGGCGTTTTTTGTATCCAGTGGCCTTCGTCCTTTCATCAGCTCAGATTTTGTCAGAGGCACCGGGCCCGGTGTTGTGCCAAAATTTGTATCCCCTAAAAATGTGTGGCATGTCCTCGACGTGTCCTCGATGTGTGTTGCTGGTTTTACCACCGCCACAAGGAAATCACCGTGAGGGGGAATGCGCTTAATAAATCACGAGCAGACGGAATGTACAGCCTGACAACTTCCTTACAGAAGGAAGGGCATAGGTTTCATTTCAGCTTTTTTTTCTTTCTTTTTCTCGTGTGTATGTGTGTATGGGAGGGGGGTTGTTAACTGTAGGAGCCTTAACACAACTCTGTTTCCCTCACTACATCAGCAAGACTGAAACTGCAGACAGAAATTTACATGAGAAAAGTCTGCAGGTATGAGAGAGTGCAGAGAATTCTTGGTCAATGTGAATAATGGCACACAGAATAAAATAATGAAACATGGCATAGGTTATACATGCATTCCACAATTCCCTACACAGTCTATAAATGCCTTTAATGTATGCAATAAAAGGAATTTCAAACAACTCCCAATAGCCCTGCTGGTTTTCACCCTTGCCATGCTAATCAGGGACTGATTTACACCTGGGATGCCAGATGACTGCAATTAACTAGCTGGTAGGACAGAAAACCACTTAACTAGGAGAAGGGTTCCACATTTTTAAAGGGGATGGGGTGTCTACCACAAATTGTGCTTTGGTAAAACTCACCTATGCTTCTAAAAACGCAGTAAAAATAAGGAAATTAGTAGGTGGGGTGCGGGGGCAGTATCATCCTTCAGCTGGTATAAGGGGGACATGTCCTGTCTCCCCTGACATACCTATGATGAGCTTGTGGTTTTCAGGTAGTAGCCTAAGTCGGTCCCGGTGGAGGAAAGCCCTGCAGCATAGACAATGATGCTTTCACTTGTTACAGAAACTATAACCAGCAGCTCTGTAAACAACAACCAGGCCACGCAAACAGGCTGGGAGTCTGCATATGCGTCTCGTTTTGGCATCAGCATCACATCGGGATGGGAGGCTACCTAATTAAAGCCGAAGCTGAACAGGCCTATCATCTGTCAGCCGCACAGCTTTGTGTACCAGTTGATGCGCAACACAACTCCCGGGGATGAGAGCGACCCGACCCAGAAACCGACGCTGGTAAAGAGAAAAATAATAAAACACATAGACGAGTCTGTTTACTGCATGGTGGTTACTGATGGGACTGAGCACCTGCCAACAACAGGGCCTCTATGGGCCGCTTCCTTCATGTCAACAAAGTGGGCGGTCGCGTTTCTGCCCCAGCACAAAGACTCATACATCAGCAAGTGTTGCGTTTTTTCGCATCCCGGTTAAATCCTGGGACGGCATTTCCCCCATTAAAACGCGTCGTTACCTTTTCCCCTGGCCACTCCTCAAACACAATCAACGGGAAGAAATCGGCAACACAGTGTTCTCCGGTCAGCGCAACAAAAAACACCCGCAAGAAAAGTGTTTCGCACTTTTGTAACGGGAGAATCGTCCGCAGGGGCCAGCGAAACGGCGTTTACAACCAAATCTGCATGCGTTTTCCTCACCTGGTTTCAGCGGTGATGTTGCTGCAGGCTGGAGATCCGCTCCGCCGCTCCCACACTCCGTCCTCCATCTTCCCTGTAGCGGCTGTGCTCGGCAGCCTCCCAGCCCCTCCTTCCACCGCCGTCACATCACAGGACACACAAGACAGCACACACAAAGACCCTGTCCACTTGTTTGGCCGTCTATTGGACTGACAGACCCGTTTGCAGCAGTGTTCCCCACAAAATGTAATTTCTGTCAGGGTAGAAAAACCTCAGAAACAGCATTTAGACCTATGGGACACTTAAACTCTTCATTGAAACAATAGGGGAGAAAGGGGTAATAAGAGCCACTTTTTGCTATTAGTGCTACTAAGGCAAAATTGTGTATTTATGTCAAATGATTGCTATGTGCACTTCAGGTTGTCAGGCATTAATGGAAATTAAAACTCTGTAGCTTAAACATTTTTAGACACAGGTATGACACATTAAAATAAGTTGGTATTTTTGCACAATTTACCCTGTAGCGTAGGGATGGGGCAGGTTGATATGGAGGTAAAACGTTACTGTACTTTAAGAGTAACTAAACCCCAAACCCTAATCTGTGTAAAGCCTGACATCTAATGGTACCACCTTCTACAGGTGGTGACATCACCTGGCACCAAAGAGCAGCCAATAGCAGAAGGCCGTGTAGCATGCTTTTTACCATTAGATGTCAGGCTTTATTGTTGTCCTTTTCGGTCCTTTCACTAAGGCCTTTCTAGCCACTAGGGGGCAAACAATCTGTCTCTCATTCTGTCTCCTCTGAGAATTACAATCTAACAGCATAACTGATGTTTACTTCAATATAACATGGTGATAATAATTGTCTTCTTTTCAAAAGGATAACAAGCACAACAGTGACTGTCTACAAAATTTTTGTTTGTGTGGTGTGTCTATCCGTTTTGACTTTCTGTTTGTTCTCCTTTGTCGATTTTCTCAATATATCTCTTTGGTGTCATTCTTCTTTTCTCTTGCCACTGATTGAATCGACTTTCCGTCTGACTCTTCCTTGGCAGACTTCAGTTTGTTGGTTTTGCATTTGTAATTTTATAGTAATGATATATATCTTCTCTGTAATATTAGAAAATACCACTTGAGCACATATCTGTGTGTTTAAATTAATTTAAGAGAATGTTATTGTATTTAGATTGTGGTAAACTGAGACATTGGCACAGCGCATGTGAGGAACATCTGCTGGTCAAATGGATGTAGGTATGAGGTATGTACTCTATGTCTGTATGTATATATACGTATGTATGTATGTTATGAGGTAGATGCTCCATTATTGGATCTGGGATTCTATTGGATGTGATGCACATTTATGAGTTTGGATTTAAACAAATGCATAACAGTTCTGCGTTTGACTGAACAATAATTTGTCTGTGATGTATGTTATTTGGCAGGTCTGATTCTATATGTATGTTTCCGTTTTTGGTGTGAAGCACTTTATGCTGCTATTTTATGAAATGTGCTCTACAAATAAAGATTGATTTATTGATGCTGTTTGACACGGGTCTCTAATAAATAGATTACGTGTAAACTCAACCTATCAAACCAAACCAGTCATGTGATTCACTGACTGAACGTCATTATTCACATCATTATTTCCGCACCAAAGCACACTGGGTTAGATACAACTGCTTAGCGATTTTTGCACACGCCTCAGAGTTTCTGTGTCAGACATAACATCACTACTTATACAGTCTTAAGTTAATATACAATAAAAACCTCAAATGTACCAACTTACATTTAGATACAAGAATTATAACATCTTTACCATGATGAATCACTCAACTCAAAAATCACTTTTTTGACCTGGTTGCTTTGCCACTTTTGTCATGTGCTGTCCTCCATCATAGATTCAGGGAATTGAATGATTGGGTGCACTTAGGTACCGTGACGGTCACATGATGGGTGGAAACTGGCCAGGGTGGAGCGTACCATGATAATCAAGTCTATAAATAACCCGTGGTGGCGGCAAACTAACCCCGCCTCTCTAAACATGACGGACGGAGCAAGAAGAGGAACAGCGGCGTCGTCACTCATTGACAGCAAGCTGTCACTGTCACCAAGCAACCACAACTTCTCCATTAATTCTCCAGATTGTCAAGACAATCTGGAGAATTAATGGAGAAGTTGTGAACTGATTAAGGGAGCAGGGAACTATACAGTAGAAAGTGATAAATTAATTTGATGGTGTTATTGAGCAGATATGATCTACAAAATTGTCTTCATATGAAGCAACGAAAACCGTTGTAAAAGCAATTATAACTGTTGCATTCCTCTTCAAGCCTCAGAGTTGGCCATCAATTGCCTTTGATCATAGTATTTCAAACTCTGTAAAGTCTAGGCCTAACCTTGCCAACAAGAGAAGTATAACCATAACTGAATTCAGGCCTATAATTAATTTAGCTTACAGATAAGACCTAACATTATTTTTATTTAACCTTTATTTAGCCAAGTCCCACTGACTACAATAAAAACAAATACAGGAACAGAACAGACTACAATAAAAGCATAGGATACAAAATACAGCATAGACTAACAAAACATTTTAAAAAGAAAAATCTGCTACACAGTTGAGAATGTAATTAAAAACAGTGACCAAGGAATTATCCTCCAATTCTTTAATTTTGGATTTAAAAGCATTTAGCAAGATTAGTTTGTTTAGTTAGTTTTAAGTCATTCAGGATCATATCCCAGGCAGAAGGTGCACAATAAACACCCTTTTTCTAAGCTATTTGGGACAGAAAGCATATACAAGGTTATACGATGAATTCCCAATCTAGTTTAGGCTTAAGCCTTCATGTATTCGTACCCCAACAACACTTAATTGTGGATATGTGTGTGAGTTATGAGTTATTCTTAGAAAACTTCTCATAGCAATTCAAAAGATAAGGAAAAGTAGCCTATGTGGACTGCAAATGTTTGATACATTTGGCCAGTGGATTGTGGAGTGTTCATCAGGTTGTTTTTTCTTCTGCTATATGGGCTATTGTTTTGCATGACGTGGCCACTTTTTGCTGCTGATTCAGAGTCAGGGCAGGCGGCCACCAAGAGTGTCCATCTTATATCGAGTACAAAGTTTGCCCAGCCATTACTCCATCGACGGACCGGAAGCCCATAAACAAGTGCACCCATTCTTCCCAAGCCTAGGATCAGATGCTTGCTTTTGTGTATGTTTGCTTAGAAACAAGGGGTGGCTCATCCCAGAGGCTCAACTTACCCCATTCTCCCATACTAAAGAAATCATTTTATATGGGTTAACAGTTCCTTAAGGCAGGGTGACCCACCACACCTATTCCATGGCGGCATACACTGTAAATGTCACACAGCATGTGAATAATCCTCAAAATACACATTGGTGCAATTTTCATCATTACATGACCTTATCTATCAAAACACCCGTTTGGTAAATGGTCAAACATATGAATTTGAAATGTAAAGTTGCACTTGCTGTTACTAACATTCTATGCTACCTAGCTAGCTAAAGTTGCCAAATATAATTGGCATAGCATTGGCTGTTACATGGGGAACAGTATTTTATGGTGTGCAAATCTAAATCTCAGGGACATCCATGTTTTGTCCTTGGTTTTTCCGAGCTGGACAACTGGAACGAACAGAGGTAGCAATTACGACCTACCAACTATGAATTTGCGACTTCCCACTTTGAATGGAATGCAGCATCAACAGTCGGTGATCATCATACAACTATAACTAAATCAACTATTTTTCATTAAAGTATTATGCTTTTTCCCTTTCTGATACAAATTACTTGTATGTCATTACTGATTTATGAGTTTATGTCAAAGACTTATGCCGCAAAAGGTGGCAAACTGTTCTGCAAATAAAAATGAGAGTAAACTATGACCTTCAGTTGGTGATCATCTTAAGGTAAACCACCACTAATAGAAATAAAAACTAGTAATAATATTAATTAATACAACTATTAATATAATAATTTATATAAAAACTATTTATAACATATAACTTACATCAGTTTGACACGTGTTCGATTGAAACACAGTATTATAAAGTAGGAACCCTGTAGGGACACTAGATGGCATTGATTACCTGCCATTACTAGCGTCCTCCGTGGTGGCTCAAACTTTCACCCTTTCTCCTAGGCCTTAGTATCACGTAGACGTCACCATCAAAGTTCCAATAAAGTCTTTCGGGAGCTGGGAGCTAAAGCTAATGCTAGCTCGCTGATGACATTGATTGTGCACTGCTGCACGCACTTTACATAGCCCTTCAGAATAAAAGTCCTTCGGCAATATTCCAAAACCTGTGAGAGAGGAGTGTGCACAATACTTGGCGGGCTAAGAAACAAGTAAAATATAAACTTTACTGTCATTCAGAACTCAATTCTTACCCCGCAAAGTATCGTGCACACTCCCTCTCAACACGTGTTAATAAGTCATGTTCATTTCACGTATTTGTGTAAGATCAGGTTGTCACATCTTAGCTGTTGATTGAACGTCATCTAAATGTATATATTCGTAGAAATTACTTGGAAACAACGGCTAAACTAAGACGTAGACATCTACTTAACTTTCACTTTTCAACCCCATGTAACCTTAATTTAGCCTGAACCATTTAGATGCGTTTTAAACAGCTAATAAACCTAAACTTGCTAAGTGGCCAGATCTAAAGGCCATACTTTAGATCTGGTCCTCACCAGTGGTTTTCCCCCCATAAATGTGAACCTCATTGACTTTTATGTCTCAGATCATAAAGCCATTGTTTTTAATGTTCCCTTATCTCCTCCCTCTAGTAAGCCTTGTGCCACTGTTCTGTCACGTGTTCTTAATGCTGATTCTGCCAGTAAATTCTGTGAAGCTTTCTCCAATACCTTAACCTCGAGCTCTTTTATGCAGCAACAGTGCCCGGAGGCTCTGGCTAATTCTTTCAACACTACCTGCCTCTCCATCCTTGATCATATCGCTCCTCTAAAAATCAGAAAGAAAAAGCATAATCCTTCTCCTTGGTGCAATGAGCACACTCGGGCCCTCAAGAGACAATGCAGAAAAGCTGAACATATATGGAAGGCTAATAGGTTACAAGTTTCCCTTGACATCCTAAGAAGTCACATGGTCAACTATCAGACTGCTGTTAAAGAGGCAAGATCAGCCTATTTCTCCAGTTTGATTTCCAGCAATTCCCATAACTCCAAAGTTTTATTTAAGGTTATTGATTCTGCTGTCAGCGGTTCCTCCACCTCTAATACTCAAACTCAGCCCTGAATTAGTGGAGGAATTTCTGACTTATTTTGTTAAAAAGGTGGAGAATATTAGGACTCAGATCATTTCAGACACGCGTGTCCTATCTGTCCCCCCCTCAAACTGTGCAGTGCTGACTCAATTACAGCCAATTTCCCTCTCAGTCCTAGAAACCACTGTCTCTCATATTAAATCCTCTTCCCAGCTTGATATTATTCCCTCTAAACTTTTAAAAGACGTATTGCGTACTGTCAGTCCCTGCATTTTATCAATTATTAATTGCTCCTTGGCCACTGGTATTTTTCCTTCTTCCTTTAAACATGCAATTGTGCAACCCATGTTAAAGAAACCTAATCTTGACTCGCTCACTCTAAGCAATTACCGACCTATTTCTAAAATTTATTTTTATCTAAGGTGTTGGAGAAAGTTATTGCCTCTCAACTGATTGATTATATGAATGTTAACAGCATTTTTGACAACTATCAGTCTGGTTTTAGAGCTCTACACAGTACTGAGGCAGACGGCCCTAGTCAAGGTGACAAATGACTTATTCCTTGCTGCAGATAAAGGTGAAAGCTCCATTCTGGTCCTGCTAGACCTGAGTGCGGCCTTTGATACAGTAGACCACTCTATCCTTCTACAGCGTCTTGAAACTTGGGTTGGTCTAAAAGGGTCTGCTCTCAACTTATTACGCTCCTATCTGTCCAATAGAACCTTTTCTGTTGTTGTTGGAAATTCCTCATCTTCTGTTTCCCAGTTCACTCATGGCGTTCCTCAAGGGTCAATCTTGGGGCCGTTACTGTTCTCCATTTATATGCTGCCCTTGGGTCAGGTCATTAATAAGCACAATGTACAGTACCATTGTTATGCTGACGACACCTAGTTATATGTCCCGTTACAACCCACTAATCATAGCAGCCTAACCCAACTTACCGCCTGCCTTTCTGATATCAATTGCTGGACTTCTCAAAATTTCCTCAAACTTAATGATGACAAAACGGAAATGATCTTGTTTGCCACACCCAAGTCTTTCAGTCAGATAGCCTGTAATCTTGGAGCCCTATCACATAACATTAAGCCAACTGCAAGAAATTTGGGTGTTTTATTTGATTCTGGCCTTTGTTTTGATGACCAAGTTAAGAAGGTTGTTCAATCATGTTTCTTTCAACTTAAGTGAATTTCAAAAATTAGATCCTTCTTATCCTTTGAGGATTTACACAAGGTTGTCCATGCCTTTATTTTTTCTCATTTAGATTTCTGTAATGCCCTCTACACAGGTATTACTCAGGCTTCCCTCTTTTGCCTTCAATTGGTTCAAAATGCTGCTGCTAGGATTATTACTGGTTCAAGAAAACGAGATCATATAACTCCAATTCTGGCCTCCCTGCATTGGCTACCCGTTCATTTTCACATTGATTTTAAAATTTTACTGTTGACCTTCAAGGCTTTACATGACCAGGCCCCTAATTATATTAAAGATCTACTAACCCCTTATGTGCCTGGGCGCCCTCTTAGATCGGCTGATAGTGGCTTTCTGGTTGTTCCCAGAGCCCGGCTGGTGACTAAGGACTATCGGGCTTTTGCAGTCTGGGCCCCCAAACTCTGGAACGAGTTACCTGCTGAGATTAGGTTTGCTAAATCTGTCACTGCTTTTAAATCTCTTCTAAAAACATTCTTTTTTAGAAAAGCTTTTATCTGTGTGAATTTTATTATTATTTTTTTTTATTTCATTTTACTCACTTATATTGTATTATTATTGTTTTATTGTATTTTATCCTTTTGTGAAGCACTTTGTAACATTGTTAAGAAAAGTGCTATATAAATAAAGTTTATTATTATTATTAAGTGGGACTGCTTCCAAAATGCTTTCACAACTCAACTTTCTCACGTTGCCCAGGCTGACTCACACTCCGTTTTACAAACTCTGTTGGTAAACAAACTAATTGGCATAGACTAGAATTAGCTGGATGTTGATCATTTACAGAATTGCATTTTTGGTACATGGAATTACCTACCTAAATGCGTCTCACTCGGCAACGTACAGAGAAGTGGACTAATCCGGTTATGCATCGTCAACCCTGATCAAACCAAACAAATCGTATCCTCAGTGAAGCGTCATTCAAAATGTCAGCGAAAATGACGTGAGCATATATGTATAGTGTTATCATGATGTTATAAAAAGAAAAAAGGGAGAAACGTTCTTACCTTATGGAAGACACACTTTGCTCCCTCCATGCCAGAGAGCAGAAAACTATCATCTGAAAGCTCCATAGTGTAACTGTCACCAGCAACCTGTTTTATCATCTGAAGACTAAACATGCAAGAGTATTGCCAGTATTTTTGTTTTTTTTTATCCAAAGTTTAGGTGAGTGTCAAAATACTTCAGTGTGATACCTGCCCTAAAATTAACAAAATGTTAAAGTAACTAAACTGTTGAAACCTCAGGCAAAAAACCTCAGGCATTCCCACATTTTTCTTGTACTTAAAATTTTTCAAATGACATTACCAGACAAATCTGTGGATATGAACAACACCTGGAAATCGTGATCCATATTGGGGATTGTGATACTGCCTGAAAAGATTGTAATATGATATTTTTCGCCCAAAACATCGCAACTACATCCTTGTCAGTATGGGATGGAAAATTAGTATCCCTTTTGTTTGGAGGGAAACTCAAGACTTAAAAGCTCATTTGCCAGCACTAACTTCAATTCCTTACATGCTGGTGAAAGGCTTTTTGTATATGTGCACGACTGTGATATTTTTTTTACAATTGGAAATAATACTCTGATGTGCGACAATATCAAAACTGATCCAGTAATTCCACATACACAATATAGGACTTGGGAAAATGAACAGCAAGTAAAAAACAATCTTTATCCTAGATGAGCTTTATTTTCTTGGTAAGCAGATGACAAAACACTGAAAGTGAAGATAAAATAGTATTACTCTATAAATAAATAGAAAATTGATGAGATGCTAGGGATTATTAATAAAGGGCACACCCTCCACTGAAGTCAATTGAACAATAAATTAGAAAGAAGGGGGAAAAAAAACAGAAGCTACATTATTCTTTAAAAGCTCATTGAACCTTTGTAAAAAGAACATTTCTGCATAGATGTATAATTCTTGTATTCAAAGTTTGTGTTCTAGGTCTGTATGGTCTGTAAGTATGTGTTAAAATACCCCCCACACAATACGATTTGTGATATGTTTGCACCCATTCATGATACCCAACAAAACTAAGGGAAGATAAATGGCTCAAAAGAACAAATTTCACTTCAAAAGTTAAGAAAACCTATGACGAGGACACAGTGGTTTGAGGTGATAAAGCCTCTTACCTAATTCTTACATTGTAATTTCCCTAAGAGAAGCTGAGGACAATGTGGTAAGGATTACATGGAAGCACATGTAAAACTGGAAATAAACATGAAAAAAAATGAGGCCTTTCTTACAGACCAGACTAACAACCATCAGTAAGTATTCAAATGCAGTAATAAAATAAGGCTACATTTGAATGCCCTGAATGGCCTTGTCCTCTGGTTTGTGTACCTGGCTGCTTTCAAACGGCCCTTGACTTCTTTCGAGCAGCTGACCTCAAACTGGATAATCAAGTGAGCTCCATTCACAATTTGTTCGTGGCTTGTGAGGTTAAGAATTTGTCTCAAGATAAACAGACTAAGACACAAAGCACAAAACAGTAAGACACACTTAGTCACTAGTTTGTGTAGCAGTGGGCACACATCTGTGATGTCTTAGGCCAGTGGTTCTCAACCTTTTTGGCTCGTGAGTCCTTAAAATGAAGCGTGATTCCCCGTACATAAGCAGAGTGGTTAATAGTTCAAACAAATATTGAAATATGATTTTCCCTTTTCAGCTTGTTTCATTCACAAGAAACTAAAATTTGAGAAAAAATAAGATTTATAGGTATATATACATATATACATATATATATATATATATATATATATATATATATATATATATATATATATATAGGTATAATGTTTTTTTTCCTTACCCCATAAACCATTTTGCAACCCCCCAGAATTCCTGACCCCCCAGGTTGAGAACCACTGTCTTAGGCTACTTTGGGCTCTGTTCACAGTGGCTGTACATATGCTTGTGTAGTTATAGGTGCAGTCTCTGTCCAATAAGGCTTAGGATACCGGAAACATACAGCTGCAGACTGTTTTTGCTCTAGCAACCTTTACACCATCTTCACACACCAACAGTTGAGTTTGGGTTGATTATTCAGTTCTGTAACATCGAGTTAGTCGGCCAGTTTGAGAATTTTCATGCCTGTGCTCAGTAACCCTTCAAGTATTTCTTTTTTTTTTTTTACATCTGACCTCCAAATTTACCATGCATTCACACTCCGAGCAACACAATCAACAAGTCATCGGAAGTCTATTCATTTCCTATACAGCCAATTAGCTGGTTGCTCAATAAGCCAGTCAGACTTTTATTTGAAAGACTACAGGAATTAATGTCTCAAAACCAATGCTTGGAGAACAGCTGCATCCATCGTTGGGTTTTTCCCATTTATTTTTGATTAATTCTACCTAATTATCGTTTGGCAGCTAGCTATGCTGACTCATCAAAACAATGTAACATTATGAACGGCAATACCAAAGCAGCAAAAAAATACACGATTTGCCTGTTCAAAACTTTGTAGCTGCAGACTACGACAAAGATAATCTGGCCCCGCCCACAATCAGTCAGAATAGAGCGACCCATCGACCAAGTTGCTCACAGTGAATGCACAGTCAGTTATTAAAGGCTGACAAAAGCTGACCCTGATCAATGACTTTAAGATAACCGCTTCCTCCTCCAGGTTCTCCATTGCCTCTGTGGTCAGGAAGACTGAAATGTTGCTCACATCATAGATGAACAGCACAATGTATGAGAGCGAGAGAGAAAGATTTCGGGTGGGGGGGGAGGAGTCCTAAGTGTGACTCAGTGATTAAATTAGGTGATTAGGGTGTAGAAAGGGTGTCTGGCATTCACCACCATCAAATCCCTAGTCTTAAAACACCAACTGACATAATCCATGTTGTCGACCACTAAATACAATAGGTACAACACAACATCTTAACAGAATTGAACAGAAACAATATCACACAATAGCAGACAGCATCCAAGACATCGGCTGATTCTTGCTTCAGCACCGCAATCACTGGACTACACGTTCAACTATTTCGTCCACTGTGAGAAATGGTTCATGTCAACCAGATAGAAGGGCATTTAAAAGGTGAATATTCCTTTTAGGGGATGTACATATATGCACTTAGACTTGATCAATTGATTAGTTATCAACACAAGATGGAGATGATGTTCTTGGTGGTTTGTGCAATTTTGGTTGCAATTTGGACAAGATGGCATTTGCCTTGTTCTTCAATCTTATTGACATGTGGACCCAGTGACTCATAGATAAGTATTGGTTGGATATGTTTTAACATACATGACTCTGCAAATACAGTTTTGGAATATAGTGAATCTTCATACCATACAGACTTGATGAGATACTCAAACATCTTGGCCTTGAATAATCAGCATTTTAACAGACCCTGTTTTAATTTCCTATGGATCAGGCATATAGGGTGACTTAAAATTTGTGACCAAAAACAAATTTAAGACTTCCATTCTTCCCTTACTAATATGGCTGAGCTGAGACAATGTAGTGAGAGGAAGTACCATTTCCACCTGCTTCCATGTTATCACAGAAATGAATTGTGCAGACATTGACATGTATGTTGGAACTTTTACAGGAGTGCTACAAGTTATTTCTAAACACAAAGATACTGTAGACTCAGATTTCGACTGTTTTGATCAAAAGTCTATTTTAAACAAGGTGTTGACAGAAAAGGTAGCTAGGCCTATTGTTAACTAGCTAGGTGCAAAATAGCAGTGTATTTAAAAAATAGTTGTGATATTGATGTTTATCAATGATTACCCCACGAAACAATGATTATTGTCTGAAAATAGTCCAAAGTGCTGTTTAGTTTTTTTTTTACCTGTTGCCAACTACACACCTTTAACAGTTGTAATAGTTAGAGTAACGTCAGCATGTAGCACCAGTGAATGTAGGGGGAATTTACTTCCCTAGCACTCTATCCTTCAAAGTCAAACATCAGTACCACTAAACTGGTAAAACTCCATTTTCTGTGGTTCTGGATTTAGTGCTTCAGGTTGGCAGGAAGTTAGACTCGCAACTTAGCTATGACTAGCTTTTCAGCTAGCAAGCACAACCTTTATTTAGCTAGCGACTAGCTTTTTTGGCTTTCTTTTGCAAGCTACTGTAACTTAGCAATTAGCTACATAGGACATATTGTGGACTATATTCAACAGTAAAACTAGAGGGTAAAATCAAACAGCAGCTGCAACTGAGGAAAAGATTAAGAGAAAAAAGTACAAAGTTAATAAGTGTTACCCCCTTCAGAATGGAAATCTAAAGAACCTCAAACTTGACTCAAAGGTAAGCAGAAATCTGGTTGTGCTTGAAAACACCTTCAGTTGAGGTCAGATGAACGTGGGGGATGCACACAGATTGCGGAGCAGCTGTCAAAAGACCTTGCAATTTTGATTTTCTTTTTGTCAGACATGTTAAAATGGTCTTTAATTGATGAAAAACAGAGCAAAACAGTATTACTCCATTTCATAATTATGCGGTTGAAATTTTAATTTAGCATTTTCGCTTCATATTAGCTTTAATAAGAGTGTGATTTCAATTGAATTAGATTCACATAAATACTTCTGCTCTGCTCTCACCTCTGCCAACACTAATATGAATATACATTTGTCCTGTAACAAGTGGCAGCTTCATTTCGTTTTTTTGCTAAAATATAATGGAAGAAATTGGAAGAAGCAGGTGCAGCTGAATGCCAAACCAGTAAACCAAAAAAAAAATGGAGATTTGACTTGGTATATGTGGATAGTTGTCCTTTACACTGTAAGAGACCTGAGGCATTTTGATACCTGAAATAAGACAGAATCTAACAACAGACACATAGGCAAGCCAATACTCTTAGGTGTATGCAGATTTCCATTCTGAAGGGGTATCGGCTCAGACAAAGCTCTGCCAGAGAATCCAGATGTTTCCAGGAAGAACAGACTGGGTGGCGCCACAACTGCCTTGATCTAAGACCCCATCCTCTCAAGTCACTGTCAAGAGGATAGGGAAAAGACTAAGTTGCCCTGAGACCCTTTTCTAAGGTCATCGCTGCTTTTTGACATACTATTAGTTAAGGTTAGCACTAAGGGAAGGGTAAGCTGATCCTAAGTCTGTGTCTAAAGGCAACTTCCATGTTGAGAAGGGAGAGAGGATGGGGCTAATTGTCTCTCTTTCAAGGCTGCTGACCAATGACAGTGTCCAACCATTTCTTATATGCCAGGGCGAAGCACCTCTGCTCTGGGCTGCAGCAGCCATCCAGTACACCGGTTACAAAGCTGTGCTCAGAGGGCAGAGCGGGGGGGCAGGGCAAGAGGACGCCCCTCTTCAGACGCTTGGTGTCGCGGGGGTCTGGCAGGGACACCCCCTCCACCTCCATAGCCTCGCCAGCACGTAGCTGTCCATTCACGCTATCCCCCCTGCCCTCGCAGCCTCGTCCACCGGCCTTAGCCAGGCCTGGGTCAGTGTTGTTAAGGTGGACCGACTCGGTGCCTCCATTGCTGGTGCAGTGGTGGTGCTGGTGTTCCCTCCTCCAATGGTGCCACAAGTAGAAGACATGCCGCCTGGAAGGGGGTGAAAAAGTACATCCAGTATCTCATCCCATTTACTTACAGAGGCGGTGTTGAAAAGAGTAAATTAATTGGATGTTAATTTACTCAATTCCTAAAAAGAATACATGTCATGTAAGGGGACTGTATGCAGACTGCAAGGACACTCACACAAGGCATAATAACAAATCAAGGCAGTCATTCAGGGCAAATTCTGATGTGATGTGACATTGTGGTGGTGAATATAATAAAGCAGGTGTCATCCTGAGGCTGTTTAAGTTTCTGATGACAGAACTTCACCATTAGCTACACCATTACCCATTTTCCCCAGGGGGAATCATTAAAGTTTCATCTTATCTCATCATGACACCTCTCCATTTAACCTGACTAAACAAGATAGAGCAGGAGGACACACATCTCCCCGCATCTTGTCTCTCTGGCTATTCGCCTTGTTCCTCTCATTAAGAACAAAGCATACTCTGCAGCAAACTAATACCTATATTTAAATACAGCACTGGTAGTTCTCAGCTATCCCAAAGTGAGTGATAAAAATGTATTAATATTTGCACCAAAACAAAATAGCCAGCTTGAAGTGAAGCCTTTTGACTGGTGTGACAGCCACTTACTGTCACACCAGGCACACTGCAGGTTTAACTGCAGTGGTGTGACTGAGATGTGCAACATGGATTTGACATGACACTTTAAGGCCAAAGAGATACCGTTTATTGGTAGCCCATATAGAACATTTAGAATCTACAAATAATTTCCTGTTTACTATGTGATATGTAATCTTGTGCAATATGCATGTTCAATTCCATTGGGTAGAACATGACAACATTTCAAAGCAATGGTGCACTGAAACATTCTTAAAAGCTTTTAACTGTGTTGTATTGTACTGTGCTTCTACTTCATCTATTTATGTTTTAACAATATGGCTGTAAATGCTGTTTTCAACACTGGACATAAGACAAATCTTTTTCATACATTTGTTCTTGACTTTCTGTAAAGTCAAGAACAAATGTATCTTCTCTAATCCTAGCCTGTGTGGCCTTACCTGTGACACCAGAGTGTCTCGTGGCCTGGGAAGGACTGGATCAGGTCCGTGCACAGTTCCATCTCCTGGTGGAAGAGATGGAGCACCGTGGCGAAGCCGGGCTGCCTTTCCTCCTCACCGACTCCCTCCGCTCCTGACATCTCCCCGTTGGCCTGGAGGTGGGCTCGATGGTGGGGATTGTTGCTGGGGGCTGCGGTGGGTCGATGCTGGGGCGAACTGGTGGTGGTTGTGGTAGAAGCTGGGGCCTGGGAGAGCTCGGCAATCAGCTCCTTGAGCAGGAATTGGCGGTAGTGGAAGCCGCTGTGGTCGGACACATGCATGGACACCCATAGGCGCATAGAGGACAACTCATCATGGAAAAACTATGAGGAAAGAAGGGAGAGAAAATGGAAGAGGGAGAGATTAAGAGGAATGTTGGAGGTGAATCAATGTGCACAGGAGATGCAGGGTTCAACAATGATTCCCCATACAGATTCCCATTTGGAGCAGATTGTGGAATTTTAGGTTTCGCTTTCATTTTCACAGTGGGAGGCTCTGTCAGATTTAGTACGATGCTACTGGTCTAACAGGGTGAGGATCTCCAGGAGTATGTCAAGAGTTGAGCTACTGTTCCTCCACCTTGAGAATAGCCAGTTGAGGAGGTTCAGGCACCTGGACGTAAGGAAGCACCTTGAATGCCTTTGGAAGTGTACTGTGCACAACTGACTAGGACGAGACCCTGGTGCAGACCCAGGATACGCTGGTGGAACTATATTTCCCAGCTGGCCTGGGAGGAGGAGCTGGAGGGACTACATCTCCAATTAAAAAGCTAGCCTGGGAGTGCCTCAGATCCCCCAGGAGTAGGTGGAGGACACTGCTGGGGAAAAGGACATCTGGGCTGCTAACTGCCCACTCTCTCCTTATATATTATTACAGCAAAACATATCAGTAACCAATTGCCAATTGTATCAAGCTCTAGTGCAATCTGAGAGATTTACAAGAGGGCATAAGGAAGAGGGTAAAAGTATGCTCCAAAGACTGTAAGACAAGAAACCATTAGGGCTGGACAATATATTGAATAGGGACAGTATATTCAATATTTTTCCATGCAAGGTCAAGCTATATTGTTAATACTGCATTATTGCATAATGCACATTTGTTATTTATGTCCAAACCGCACCCATCTTTAAGTTTTGTCACAGATGTGCTAGCTAGCAGTAGCAACAAGATGGAACAAAGCAACAAGAATAAGGGGGACACCAAACATATACAAATTTGGAATAACCCATCAATAACTATTCAAAACGCTCAACTACACTGGGAGACGTGGATAAACTGTGGAATTCAGAAATTATCGGATATTATAAACCATAACTCCGTACCCTCATTTCAGGAACTAAAGAAAAAATATAAACTAAAAGACATAGAATTTTTTAAGTATTTGCAATTGAAAAACTGGATAACAGATAACTTTGACCTCAGAAATAGAATTTCAACTGAGATAGGGGAAATTCTAAATAAAAGGGATAAAAAGAGACGATTAGTAGGTGCTGTATACAATATTCTTATCAAAGCTGAGGGCAATGAAGAACTGCTACAGAATATATATAACAAATGGAATAAAGACCTTGGTATGGTAGATGCAAAAAAGAAATGGAAGGAATGTTTACAACTTACATATAAAATTACCACTAATGAAAATTTACGTCTAATGCAGTATAAATTAATGACAAGAATATACTATACTAGAGACAAAATTCATAAGTTTGACCCCAGCTCCTCTGATAGATGTTTAAAATGTGGCACGCAGAGTGACTCCCTCATACATGCCTTTTGGTATTGTGAGAAAATTAGAAAGACTTGGGAGAACATTGAAAGATGGATTTCAAGAACTTGTAATTGTAAAGTAGCATTTTCACCAATGATTTGTCTCTTTCAAAATGTTGGGAAAATAAGATACCCAACTGGATGGCAAATTCTTCTTTCATCATTAGTTTATAAGAAGCTAATATTGCAAAACTGGAAAAATAAAGAAGCACCTACACTTCAAAAATGGAAAACATTAATGAAATATTACTTGAGTATTGAAAGGACAATGTCGGAGGACAGCAACAAAGAGAAACAATTTCACAAGATATGGAGCTCAATTTATGAAGCTCTGTAGATAGTGGAGCCGCAATATCACAATCACCCAGCATCCATAAAATTTTGTTTTTATTTTGTTTTGTTTTGTTGCGTGTTGTGTGTGTGTGTGTGTGTGTGTGTGTGTGTAGGTGTGTGTGTGTGTGTGTTTGCGTGGGTGTATGTGTGTGTGTGTGTATGTGTGTGTTTGCGTGTGTGTGTGTATGTGTGATAAGTGTGTATACGGTATGTATGTGTGGGTGGGGATGCTATATTACCTGTGATGACAACCATAGGTGACTGTATAATATTTGTGGATGAGCAACTCAAACAGGGTCAAATCATGAAATTTGTCTTCCTTTTTTTTTATTTTGAAGAAATGATGATTATGTAACATGTTGAAGATTGAATGTATTGTATTCAGACCCTTACTCACCCAATAAAAAATAATAATAAAAAAAAAAGAATAAGGGGGACAGACAGCAAACAAATGTTTAGTCCCCAAAATATGGAAATGGTTTGATTTAAAGAGGTCAGAAAAGCAG
The DNA here is from genome assembly GCF_048128805.1 of Centroberyx gerrardi. Lineage (NCBI taxonomy): Eukaryota > Metazoa > Chordata > Actinopteri > Beryciformes > Berycidae > Centroberyx > Centroberyx gerrardi. Next base: position 2,956,935 of record NC_136004.1, on the reverse strand, counting down.
CACAGCACTGTCACTTGTAAACTGTACTACACTGGTGGCAAAAGCAGCAGCATTATGAATCTGTTCCTCAAATTACACCCTGTGCACTACAGGGAATGTGTGGAATGGGGTGTTATGGCCTATAATATATATCATTAAATAATTTGAAGCATGATAACATAGATATAGATTAACAGTATACTGTATAATCTATAATCAGTAGATTTGTTTCTCTTCATATTTCAATAAAAATCCCTCTGAATGCATAAAAGATTCTGGTATACCTGCTAGGGTTGTGCTGATGTATGATGTCATCGGACATCAACAATAGGCTGTGTCAATGGCGATGTGACTTTTTCAAGTGCCGATGCTGAGGTCTTTTTTCCATCAGTATAATATTTTTCAGTATAACATTTCGCTTTTTGCAATCTAGCCATTAGCCAAAACAACAAAATCTTTGAATAAGAGGTGTTTAGAACAATGCTCAGCCGAGTCAGCAGAGGAAAGGAGAGACACACACACACGCACAGAAAGCCTAGCATAATGCCCCTCCAGGAGTTGACATGAACTGTCAGGGTATGACACAGTCTTCTATATCAAACCAGTGCTGCTTCTATTCCAACACTAGCATCTGGGCACCTCAGGAGAAAGATAGAGAAGACAATGATGTGGAGATCTGGAGCACCTGAATGAGAAGCACAGTGACCCAAAGACCAAAAGGACTGCCGGACATGTGCTCAATCATCGATCCAAATTCAGAACAGCTACCATTCTAAGCGACCAGATAGAGAAGGAGAAGCACCCAGCTGTTTCTGAGGTGGAGTCTCCTCTGGTAGATCAGTCCAACTGCCAGCCTGATACACCACTGTTCACATCTGCATCCAGTGAAGAAGCAGTCCTGATCCACAATCGCTCTCGCTCATTAAACATAATATGTGCTAAAGTGTTAGCACGGAGCATCAGAGCAAATGATCTATTGGGAACACATGGATGATTTTGATGGGTAAGCTGATCAAGGGGACAATCTCCCCAAAACCCTGAATTCCTTTAAGTCCACTTACAAACAATATGCAAAAACTAACCTCAAACAATCTAATGTGAAATGATGTGACTTACCTTATCAGTAAAACAGGGAGTTTAAAATGAATCCTCTACTAGCTAGCCTAACACTTCCACAAGCAATTTCAATTTGAGCAGAAATGTGAAACGGAAAAAGCAATCTTGCAAGGCAACTGCTTTGAAAAATAGTGGCAGCAGGAGCAGTAACTATGGTCCATCAGCTGGCCTATAAAGGCTATTACCACCGGTATTTCAGACATAGCAGTTCAACAAGGACCTAATGGGCCATCCTCCTACCTTGACATTGCCTTTGGCCATGTGCTGCAGCACCCAAATGCGGTGGGACCAGGCATTGTAGTTGCTGGGGTAGCGGCAGGCGGCGTCGGAGCACACCTTCATCTCTTGGTGTAGCGTCCTGGCCAGGTGATCGCTGAGCTGCTGGCTCCTCTCTGCATCGACCTGGTCCGGGTCTCCCTGCGGTTTCCTGCTGCGTCCCAAGGCAGAGCACTGCCGCAGGATCTGCTGGAGCACCCAACGTCTGGAGGGAGAGATTCAATGTTACACTCACTTGCTTAGTCAGTCTCCTCACTATGTTTTATGCATTTCCACCCAGCATCTATCACAGTTCTAAAACTGTGCCAGCTGTTGGCTATTTAGTCATGTACTAACATAGTCAGCCAGCTACTTTTTTTCAGTTTTTTTTTTTCATATTTCAAGTTCTGTAAAATATACCACACTGCTAGCGCATTGTCAGGAGTCCTATTTATGAATATTGTTCAATCAGTGATTTCAAAGTAGGTATTTTGCCATTGACAGCTGATGTATAACACCTGATATGACAACACTGATTGGGGTGTGGCCAGAACCCATAGAGAGCAGCGCAACAATGATTTTCTGCCCTATGTGATTTAGTGTTGATATGCTCTTTTACAAAAAAAAAAAATACTATATTCTCTTAATTTCTTCTTGTGAATTGTATAATCCAGTGAGTCACTTTCTTTTGTGTCCAAATTATATTGACTCAACTGAGCTCCAACATCTAGACTGTTCAACAAAAAAGGAAGAAGCAACTGACCTGATTGATGCAATTAGTTTGGGGATGGCGCAGACACCACCATGGGATAAGGTTTCAACCAAAATTAAATTGTAGTTATGATAGAAGCTATTTTTTTCTGGATGATAAAATGTACACATTAACTACATACCATCATGCTTAAATTGTGAAAGTGTACTAATATGCCCACGTAACTTTTTATCCCTGTATACAAAAATACATATTTTTTAATGCATCAGTACCATTGCCTCAAATATACATATACGTTTTGCCCCCCAAGGTGGTGGCTAATTTGGAGCCCATTTGCATCGTTAAAACTATGTCGAATATCATCACCAAAGCTCATCTTTATTAATTTGAATACACAAGACTGTGTGAAAACAACAGGAAAATTTGAGACCTAAACCTGTAAAACTCTGCAGCACTTTATAGTCAAGGCAGACTCCCTTTACAAAAGAACACCGTGCCTTTACTGTAAACCCTAAAAAAATCTAAAACTCCCATTGTTTGAGTTGATTTTCATTGAACCAAAGCCATGTTGAACATAAGGTCTAACCACAACATCTGCTGGACAAAAGTGACATTGCAGCCAATGGAGCACATTATTTTGGTTAACTAATCGTTCTAACTTATGCTAATGTTAAAGACATAATACCCTGTCTAATATGTTGGCATTTAGTTCCATTAGAAAGTAAGTAAGTCTGTTAAGCAACCTCATTATTTTCTTCATATGCCATTGCAAACCATGACTTTTCATTGCCTTCCTCCCTGCATTTACTGGTATACTTTGTTAGCCTACAAGTAAGCGGATACAAATTTGACTTTTCAAACATAATGCAAACACAACATTATAGAAATCTAAAAATATCAGTGTGTATGCAGTAGGAAATAGATGAAAGATGATGCAACACTGGCATGCACACATATCACACGCTTGCATAGTGATCATGCTTGAGCATCACCTCACTCACACCTTCCTCCTAATCTCTCCATCACTTTCTCATTTTATCACTCCTTCATGCTTTCAACCTCCATTTCTCAGGTTCACCGTCTTCTCGCCGTTCATTCACACATTTACACTATTGTCCTATTCTTCAGTGAACTACCCGACCTCTCCCTCCCCCCTCCCTTCTTTCCCTCTGCCTCTCCAATAAGCTGAATGGAGCTGGCTTGTCCACAGGGGATCACGTGAGTCTAGTCTACCCATGTATAAAGCCAACTATCAGTCTTATGGAATACACTGTGGCAACTCTGAAAGACTTTGCTCCTCTACTCCACTACTTCCTCACTCCTTATTCTCCAGGCTGCTTTCCTCCAACGGCAACAGTGTCATATTTACATCCCACTCATGAATATTTGTCTGAATCATGGCATTTATAGGATTCTGGCCAACATGGAAACACACAGCGAATCCCTGCTAGGTAGTAAACCAGGCCACAGCTATAGCATAACTACGCTAAAGGAAAAATCTTTCCTCGGATCCTCATTTAGATCTCATTAATCTGTGAGCATTTCAGGAGTTATTTTGTGATGAAGTGCTGTAATTTGCTTGTCTGGAGAAGTGGAGATAGACAGGAAAGATTAGGTGAGAGAGAGAGGGGGATGACATGTGACAAAGGTCCCAGGCAGGACTTGAACCCAGGATGTCATGACCACATGGTATGCGCCTTAGCCAACTGAGCAATGTTATTACACCATTAATCATATAAAAAAACATCAGCTTTGATACAGTCATCCAGAAAGACAGAAAAAAATATTGGAAAAAACACAACTTTCAGGAAATGTAACGAAGGGTTCAGGAAATATAATACCAGTATGGCTGCAATAATTAGTCAGCATACTGAACAAAATGTATTATGCAAATTAATCCACATGGATCTTTATCATTTTTATCATATCAAGCTTTCAATTTTAAGTTGCTTGATTCATTTTTCTTTGTTATGACTGATCGAACTAAGAAGGTAGTTGTTAGGGTTAACTGATTACTCTAATTTTGTTTTGCTTTTCATTGTATAATCTGGAAGTGACAATAAGACTGTATAGAGAACAACATGGTCGTACCGGTGTATCCATGTCTCCGGGCTCTTGGGGAATTTGGTGAGGGCCAGCTTGCCCAGGTAGAGGTCCTTCTCTGGGTTAAGTACTCCGCACTGCAGCAGCTCCTTCCTGCAACACCAAGCCGTCATGCATTACAATAGATCTTAACAGCAGCCTAGTGTCAATGGTGCAGAACTGTGGTGTATGATGGTGGACATATTCACTGAGCACCTATGTCCTGAACAAACAACAGACAGGTAAAGCAAGCTGATACAAACTCAACAGCCCTGCACAAATACAAATGCTTATGTTTGTGCTCTCCCTGTCCAAACTTTTACAGATGACACTAAAGGGACTTATTTGAAAATTATATTTTGAAACTGAAATGTATCTATTTATACCACAACTTTCCAGACACGGTAGTCTCCACTATGCACACGTATTTCAAATCCTGAAATTAGCAAGGCCTAGTTAACTAGGACAATTTAGTGTTCTTGGTTGTCTGGTAGAGTTTTTAGACCCAGACAGTGAAAGTTAGCCCACTCGCCGTTCAGGAGGGCCAGGAGGCTGAGGTGACAGATTAGATTTGAGACCCAGGCATTGGAGTGGGGTTTTGTATTAAAGGGGCTGTCACAACAGAGCTTGGCTCACATCAGCCCTAAAGGAAAGGCACCTTTCTCAAGCAAGTGGGTGAGCAAACACACACACCGACACATTCTCATGTGAAATTATGAAGACATTCCCCTGCCAAAACTATTTGAGCATGAAAAAGTCACTTTGCATTTTCAAAACACTCTCCGAAGATGTGACTATTGACTTGTGAATGTGAAAAATAGCTTGTAAACAAATGTTGTAAACAACTTCAAGAACATATGACTTGGCAATAATTACATTTGTACATTTCAGTTTCACACATTCAGTCTTTTGGCAGTGCTTCACTGCTAAACCCGTGTGAATGCTTAAGCCAGGATGCGCAAGTGTGTGGTCAGTTTGTAATTTGCAAGCAAGCAAGCAAGCAAGGCGGCAGGAGCTGAGAGAGACCAAGAACCCTGATTGGTGGACCTTGGTAATTCAGCTCACACACACACACACACACACACACACACACACACACACACACACACACACACACACACACACACACACACACACACACACACACACACACACACACACCGTTCCCAAGGGGCAGCGAGTGACGCTGTTTCTCCTCCTCACTTTTAATGTGTTTTCAGTCAGTAAGTGTGGCTGGGCAGATTAAGCTTGTGTTTTTGAGCGCAGTTATAAGCAAAAAATGTTTATCTGAAAACGATGGTGCAATGAAGATCGTTCATTTAAAACCCCTAAATGCGAACCATGAATGAAAGTCGCATTAATGAGACAGGACCGCTTCACGGACAGCCCACACCCGAGGGACTTTTGTTTCCTCAGTGAGGCCTGTCAGGCTGCAGCCTCGCACAAGGCTAGAAGTCTCCCTGAATTCTAAGTATTTTAGCAGTGACAAAACATCACTGATGTGTGTGCGCATATGTATAATCGCTGTAGTTAGGGATACAACAGTGACTATTTTTAAGAAGAAATCATTTAAATTACTGACACTTTAGCTACTAGGTTAGGTAGCTAATCAGCTAACAGGAATATAATGTGGTGCAGTTTGCTCATCACTTGCAGTTGGCTCAATGCATAAAGAGACATGCTGGTGATTGGCAGCCTTGTAGGAGGCCGCCGCCTGACAGGCTTTACTGAGGGAACAAAAGTCCCTTTTGAGGATGTTTGATTGGGTGATGTGATGATGTGTACATGTTGGACATCAAACAACCCTTGAGGCAAATTGTCATAATATTGCCATAATGATGGCTCATTGGTGATGCTCATCAGCAGTCTGATTGCGAGGGGGAAGTCCAGCAGACTGTTCTCCCAATAGTACACTACAAAAATACACAGCAATTAAAATACAATATACTGACACAAAAAACTTGCATGCATCCAGTAGAATTTGAAACTATCTACAGCCATTATACTATGCAAAATCTCAAAATTTATTTGAGAATGATATATCACAGTGTTTCCACTATATTCATTTAGCGGCGGCGGCAGAGTTTTCACCACTACTGCAATCCTGGTGCGCAATATTGCCCAATTTCTCATCAGTCATATGGTGGCAATCATTACTTATGATTATATATTATTAATGCAGTTTTTGTACCCCACCTGACCTCTACTAGACTATAAGGCGTACTGCTTAAAGCCCATATATGGGTCACAGAATACGTTGCAGGAATCAGAAGTTTATTTTAAGATTACAAGTTTTATGTTCATTACTTTAACTCAATCAATCATAAAGTAATTATTTTAAATAAGGGGAACTACGGTAGGCCACTGTGCATTTGGCAGTTTTTTTTGCGGGTGCAGACAATTTTTTTTTTAAAGAAATCATTACAATGAAAAAAACTAAACCACTGTATAAAGCCTGCAGTTTATATTCATGTGTTGAACCACAACAAAAAGCAGCATCACATCGAGACATTAATCTTCAATTCATTTTTGTGCTGCGCTAGTAAAGTATATTCCAATGTGGACTGGTATAATTACCTGGTGTCAAAATTCATAAGGCTCTTAATGATGGGTAGAAGATGCCACGTTGGGTGCGCGCAGTCTGTGAAATTGGGACTGAAATTACTGACTAGCTCCGTTAAAGACTGGATTACTCCTCCCTCCCCAGGAAAACTAATCCGCTCAATGATAGCACTCGAGTGTCATGGCCGCAAAATTATGATGTCAGAGCTAAACTGTATAATGTTTGTTAAAAATGTTATGACTATGTTTATTTTTCAAACAAACACTGGTTTCTATCAATAGCCTCTTTAACATATGAAACCCATAAAATTGCTTTAATTTTTCCGGTAAAGGCATTTGACAGAATATTGCAATTGCGATTCATATCACAAGTTTTTCTTGTCATACATTTTTTAGAATTTTAAAGAAAAGTGATTTTGTAAAAAAAAAAAATAGATGTCAGTGTACAGGATTTACTGAGTTTGAGTATGATGAAAGGTTTTCACCAATATTGTACTTGATTCATGGACCAAAAATTACCTGGAGCTCTAAAAAGACCTTGTTCAGAAATCATATTGCGATTTAGATTTTTTTTTCAATTAATTGTTCAGCTCTAGTGACGGCCGTGCCAATATGTGTCAGTGTGCCACAGATAAGCCTACATATAGGAAACATTGCAAGGGCATACAATACAAAACTTTCCTTCTCGTTCAGGGCATTACAATTTATGAAAATCTTCTCTTTTTGTGTTTTTGAGTCAGGGCTGGCTGGTGTGATTAGGGCGTATTTGTACCTGACATTCCAAGCCGTGGTGAAGTCCGGGTTGAGCAGCAACAGAGTGCAGGTGATATCCACTAGAGCTGGCGGGGGAACACAGAAACATAATCTATAAACTACCACCATTTGCAATATTGTGTATTATTTGTGGCGCGGCGTTCAGGAGCTTCTGTTCCACGCCCATAGTGGACGTGTTTATTTTCACCAGCATGGACAGTATGCAGCCTAGCTTACGTGCGGAATAGAAGTGGCTGAAAACAACTGCATTTGTGCAATTGACATCTCATCAAAGCTGTGAAATCCCACAGGAGCAGCAGTAAAAACACTGAAGAAACACTGGGGTGTCTGGTGATGTGTAGCACATGGCATGTTGAGAAAGTATTCAAACAATTTCAGTAAGCTGCCCACTCGGTTTCTACCAGTTTCTCCTTGTTTCCAAAACAAGCATGTAATTGGTGTTAAGCTGCAACCACAGTGCTTACCTTATTGGGGCCATTGTGACAACTGGTAGCCAAAAGTACACTGATACTAGATTGTGCAGTCACCAATAAGGATGTTCATAATTAGGTTGAATCAATGATCTGTTATTTAGGCCTATTCTTGACTATGTGCAACATCAATCAATGTTATTAAAGTAAAAGATTAATTTTGATGTAACTGGAAAAATGTTCATTTAAATTGACCATGTCAAATAGTATAATGTAAACATTCTGTGCTTGCTTGGTTCACGAGTCAAACTTTGTTTGAATAATTTGCCAACCCAGGGATTAGAACCCAGAACCCCCTCATGAAGATCCGCTTCTCTATCAAGTGAGCTAAAGCACCAGGGTGGCTGCCTGAGAAACTCAGGGTGTTTTCACTTGGTCCGTTTAAACCTTCCAAGTGAACTCAGAGCGATTAGGTATTGTATCTCTGTATCCTGTGGCTCTATATGTACATGACAGTCTGGTGCACAAACCCAGGCTGTTATGGAATAAGGAACATAGTGTATGCTGAAGTGTTAGCACAGACCACAACAATCTAACGGGGACACATGGATGATTATGGTGTCCGTGTTCTCATCACTTAATGGCCAAGTTGACCAAAGGGACAATCTAACAAAAACTTGGTGTATTCCTTCATGTAGGCAACCATCTCACAATAAAAACATGTAGGCTCAGCCTCCTATAACCTGAAGCCACTGATATTCTCTGAGCAGATGAGTGAGTGTGCAGTTACCTTCCCTGTCCAGCCAGTGTTTGCGCTGGCGGTAGAGCAGCAGCTTGTTATGGACGTAGGGCAGCAGGAACTTGACACACCAGCTCTCCACGCCCAGCTTGTTCTCCACCAACACGATGGGGCTGCGGTTGTAACGGGCCTCTGGACACGGGATCAAGCCAATCTCATCGCTGAGGGAGGAGACAGTGAGAATTAGGACGTCGCTCTGTGATTTTCTAACTGTAGCGGTAAACACGTCAACTCATTCACTCCAGTCATACAACCCCCCCCCCCCCCCCCCCCAATATACAATAATTCCCCTTTTTTCACTTTGGCGCTAGCAGAAAAGCTTTGTCGGCCTCGGAAAATTTCCCTCTGCACAAAAAAACCCTGATATCAGTCCAAAAATATAACTTAATCTGATGCTTGCCAGCTGAAAATAATATTGCTGTCCAAGACAGAACTTACAGCTAGGCTTACAGCTTTCTCCAAATGCATGATAGTGACACCAAGTAGCTGCATACTTGCAATGCATGCATACTGCTGAGAGGGTGGAAACTGGAAAATTCACACAATTCTGATGACAAGGTTCAAGACAATGAGTCCTATCAGGGTTACTTGCGGTCAAAACAAGCGTCACTATGTCACATGACATTTGGATGCCATTCCAACCACTGCAAAGCAAGGTAAAACAACAAGACTATTCCTCCTCAATTATTGTACTATTTTCATTTAGTCATAAGCCAATGTGACATTATATTTGCCTCAAAACTGTCACAAAACCCAGACATCAAACAGCCATGAATCAAGAACCTCATGCATTCAGATCATCCTTCCCCTGGTGCCTGTTCTCTCTTTGTTGCTTTGTATGCGTAAACGTCTTGTCAAGCTCCATGACAAATTCTGACAGTTTAACGTTGCCTCACTTATCGACAAGCATAGCATACTTCATAGAACACAACCTATTCTGTATTGTTAGGGTCCATTGACAATTGGACACGCAAATGTTCCCCGAAAAATGTCATCTTTTAAAACTGATTTGCACTGCTCAGTGCTCACTACTGAGACTCACAGTGTGTTTTGGTGGTAAAAGAATTAAAAGTGTGTTAAAAGTATTAACAGATGAACCTGATCTTAAATTGAAATTTTACTGAAGCAATGCGTTTCGGAGAATATGCATGACAATTAACAGTGAACCCTGATGATTACAACAAGTTCTTAAGGCATGTTCTAAAAAGGTATGTTTGCTGATAAGCATTTCGTTTACATTAACCTGCCAGAATTTCACCATGGAGGGAATTTGGGGACAAATTTAAATATTATTTCAAATAGTTAAATGTTATGGGAGAAGTAAAAAGAAATCCCGAACACTGTCTGCACTTAGATATTAAATACGTTTATTATCAGGCAATGTTTCAGTCAAGGAACTACGTCAGGCATATATTGTATGTTCGGGGGTTTTTGGCCACAACGTCCTGGGTTCGGGTTCGGGTCCGGCCTGAGGCCAGGCCTGGGGCCTTTGTCGCAGGTCATCCTCCCCTCTCTCTGTTTTGTAAACACACTTGGCCCACTGTTAATTTGCCATCTTCTGCCAATGTTGGCTCATTGTAGCACTAACGATAACTGGTGTGGTTGGCTGGTGTGACGATGATGCAATGGCACTGTTTCTTCTGATTATCAGAGTAATACTTTTTGCAGCCTTAATTTACATTATTGATCATGCAATCTGACACTCATCTTTTTGTGTGTGCTTTTTGTGTGTGACTGGTCATGTTGAAATGTACTAAATGGACTTTTGAGGACACATGCGATTGGTTTGGATAGCTAACTAGTAATGAAGATGAAGCTTAATCTGCGACTGGTTAGCTTGCTGTGTGCATTAAGTAGTTAGCTGATGTTATCAAGCTGGCTATGTTGACGGCCTCTATACACTAAAAAGTGAGAGTACAGACACTTCACATTATCTCCCTCCCTTAATGTTAGTTGATCAATTGGCATTAGCTGGCAAGGTGATTAATTGCTTAGAAATGTTAATACAGTTTCCTCTACGTTTATTGTTAGACAACGTTTTAACTAACTTTGTCTCAAAATGTAGGGGGAATGTTGCTATGGATGACATATCTTTTGAAACCAGTAGGCTAATTATCATGGATCTCCCACTTTTTTCCAAAATAAACTTAACTAGGTTTTAGACATAGATTCATCTTTCTCACAATGAATCTTTTCTTCTCATTGGCCACATCACAATCCAATGCAACCTTCATATTTGACAGAGAATTTCTCAAGAACACGAGAACATCTTTACAGTTTGACATGAGACTGTATGCTTCAGGTCATACCATCAATTAAGACACACAGGCATTCATTTTCCCAGCGGTTTCAACCTGCTCTGTGCTACTGACTATAGTGCTGTATATCTGCTCCAGGTAGTAGTCTTGGGGCTTCCCATTTGTGCTCGATGGGACAAATCACCATCTAATGCATCCTCCATGTTTTGAATTGTCATGTAAACTTCCAGGATCTTTCTCCATCCTCAGTCCTTGTCCTTCTTTAGTTTTGGAATCAGCCATTTACATCAAACGCATCATGGAGGACACAAGAACATATACTGATAAAGACTAGCCTAAATGTTACACTTCACTGCACTACATTTTCAGTATAATAATTGTGCAAATTTCTTGATATGGCTACTGAAAGCATCTAGTTAACAAATTAAAAACATATTAATCAAATATTTACATTACAATGAATGAGAACCCAACCAGTAACTAGCTGGCTAAACATTCCATGTAAAGTGAATGCATCGTGCTATCTTTGAAAGTAGCCTAACGTTACTGTACGCTCTATAGAAGAGATGGAAACAGGTAGGGAATATAACACATTTCAAATAAACTGACCATTAATTAGATCTATATGTCATCGCCATGAATGAGCAGTGGGACAAGTCCAGGATCTGGACTTGTTTTGACAGCCGCTTTGGCGTCTATTTACTTGGACGCTACACATATTGACATACAGTTTTCTTAATTTTGTTGTCTAACGAGGGAATGTTGTCCCCGTAGGCATTTCTGGAACATTCGTTCTAGTCTAATTAACAGTACTCGCCTGCCCTGGACCTCGCTCATATGAAACCAGGAGGAAAAACTAGCTAAAGCTACACACTCAACTTTCCGTGGAACGTTTTCATTCCAGGTAATAGCCTCAGCCCACAGTTGAAATGATGGTTCATTATGGTCCCAGTCTGGAAACGACTGGACGTTACAGAAGCTACTTCATGTTATCTGTTATCTGCAGACATTCCACCATACTTACATATTTGGGTTTCTCTTGAAGGCGTTCGTGATATCTTTCACAACTCTCTGGACCAAGACGTCCACCTCCTCCTCCGACTCCGCCATTTTTGGAGCACCTGATGACGTCATCCATTCCATGAACTTTATCCGGGTAACAAATGACAGTGCAGCCAGTGCGCACGTGTGAGTTGCTTTTACCATGGCAACCAGGAAGCAGTTCGAAGTGCGTTGTTGTTGTTGTTGTTGTTGTTTTTATCAGAGCCATATAGAGAGAGAGTTGCGTCAACGGAAGTCCAAAATGCTTGATCGTCACGTGATTCACGTAGCTTCAGATAGTTCCAGGAAGTACTTGGCGGGCAATTTGAAAACGTAAATACAGAGAGACAGAACTGCGATTTTTGGTAATTAGTAGTCAATAAATGCATTGATTTACAATATTTATATACAATATTTATATAGCACACCGACATGTGTATGTAGTTACATCAATGTTTTTTTAAAAAGTAAAACTTGTATGGTAGTCAAGAGTAATCGCATCCTAATGTTTATTGATATATTTAAAGGGAGGGGAAGGGAAGGAATGTTTCAAAATTCAGATTAGATTAATTTTCTACCATTTCTTTAATTCATGGTGGTTTCAGTAATCCCATGGTAACTGAGGGCCTAAGTAATCTTAATGACTTAAGCAGAAATCTGCTTATTAAAAAGGGTACATCAAAACATCATCCCATCCAGACAGGACAGGACACATTAAAACACATATATATTTATACACATATAAATATATATATTTTATGTATCTTTTGTCTTTTTACTATGCATTTATTTACCGCAATGAATTCATTAAATAAATCTCTAATAAACTCAGAAACATGAATAGCATGTCAAGCAGGTTGTCTGTGCCCTTTCCTCCGTGTTGTCCTTGCATATAGTCTCCACCATGGTTTGCTGTGCTGCATGGGGATGCTCCAATCGCTCGGAGAAAGGAGTACAAATGTACGAATGTATTTTCACAAGCTAGTGTGGTTTATGTCAATCCCTACTTCATCAGTGAGTTTTTATCTAGCTGCCCATGTATTAAAAAGACGAAAGGACATTATGAGCGCTGGCATTTCTTTCTATCAAATTGACCTTGAACATAATTCAGTCTGCCAACTCACGTTAACAGATTATTGAGAATGAATGCAAATATACAGAGTTTAGTATGGCGTCTAGGCTCTAATCCTGTCACTCCCTGCAAGCGTGCACCTAGCTAGCCAAAGAGAGCAGCCAGGGAGGGACAATCCGGGGGAGACCTAGAATCAGAGCCTACAGGTGGATGCTGGGGTGGAGCTGGGGATGATAAAATGATATATGGTTAGCAGCAGCTAAGATAAGATTGCACTTTATTGATCCCCTAGGGGAAATTCGGGTGTCACAGCAGTGGTGTACAGTACAATGACAGGAAATAAGGTATATAATACAGTAAAATAATAAGGTAAATAAGAATAAAAATGGTGCAGAAAAGATGAAGGCAATATAGATCAATATAACACACTATAAAAACTATGAAGATAAACAATATAAAACTATTAAAAAAGTGTCTCGTGTCCAAGTGGACACAGTTACTGACTGGTTACCATCCTTGATAATAAACACTTATTTCCAAATGTTATGGAAACCACAAATAAGCGTACGGTTTCCCCACTGACACGGAGAGGAGAAAAAAATGGTTGGCTCAAGTCAGCAGGAGCAATCTTACTATCACTAAAGATCACAACAAAAAAATATGCGAGGTAATAATATTCAAACACTTCATTTGCACTTTTTCACAAACAAAGACCATACCATTGGGAAGCTTAATGTTTGGTTTATTAAAAATAAGGAACAGGGAAAGGCTTGTAAAACCCAGGGAGTTGAGACTCAGGGTGCAGGGTGAGGGTGCTGTCTCATTGCAGGGAGTCTTCAGGCTCCATTGAATCCCCCTGTGGTTCTTGGGCTGAAAGAGAGAGGGAGAGAGGGAGAAAAAGAGGAGAAAGGGTTAGACACACCTATATAGGCTTGGATGGGAAATTGCCTTGGGAGATGAGGTGTGGTCTTTGTTCCTCAACTTAAGTTATGGAACTTCATTAGTTGTGATCATCAACAGCTTTTGCTGCTGATGTTTAACAAAGTATGACAAGTGGCATCAGTTACTGATGTGATGTTAATTTATATAAAGTTGTCTCATGTTCTTGGTTGTCTTTTATATATGTAATGAGTGTATACATGTCCAGTGCTCCTACAGCAGGTTACTAATATACACTAACAAGATAAGATTACTTATATAATACAGTAATAGAATACATGTTTAGTATGATTACTTATATAATACTGTAGTATAATACTTTTAGTATTTAGTATGATTCCCCATTTAGCCTAGTATGATTCATTTTTCAAAATTGCTGGCCTATTTTAAACTTACCTTGTGTTTTCAATCTCACTTAGGTCCTCCAACTTCCCTCTCCCTTTGCCATCAATCCAAAATCAGCTGAGCTGCAACATAATACAGACAGGCAATAGTCAACAGAATCACAAAGCCTAAAAACACTCAACCCATAAGTTACGTTTTTGTTTACTGTTTTGAAGTCTCAAATATGCACTCTAAATCCATATCAATAGCGATGTATCACAAACATAGCTCTCTTCCTTATTATTGTGTAACGTTAACTTTATTATTAGCTCTTACTCCAAAATGGATATCCTCATTTCACCACCTCCACCCACCACTCTACAAACACATGCCCCAATGTTATATTTAACTAATATTTAACTCCCCCCACCCCGCAAAAAATCACGTTTAGAAGTATTTTTCTCTAATTCCACAACGTTGGATGAAATGGCATTAAGAGAACGGAATTTATAATTAATAGGCTGTTCGTGGTTAACGTTATGTGTTGCTAACTTTATTCAGTATCCTAGCCTAATCTGTTATCTGTTAACGTTCCCTAAATCTACTAATTTAGAGGGGGATAATCCACTAACATGCTTTAATGCACATGTTAATTTGATACAGATGTGCTGATAATATACAATCTGATTCTTTAAACATCTTACCCTTTCAAAGTACATCACAAACGGTCCATTCCGCTGCAACTCTACTGCGCTGCTAGTGTTAGCCGCTAACTTCCGGGAACTATTGAGAGGCTCCGCGATCCGCCATTGCTGTAAAAAAAATGGTCCATTGGAGAGAACGGAGATGACGCAACTCTCTCTCTATATGGCTCTGGTTTTTATAATTATTTTATCTATTAATTTATTTATTTTATTGAGATGTCTGAGGGTTACCAAATATCATAAATGTACAGAGACAGGTTACAGCATACATATTATATCACATCACATTGAATAGAATATTAAAGCATTTGGCAGACTTCTTTGCCCACAGCAAAAAAGCTTAAACCACTACATTTCTGAAATATGAAGAATTATATTCCATAAATGTAAAGGATTCATCAAGTATCTTTTTATCCAAGTGTTTTTCATTGATTGACATTGAGTGTTGTCACTTCCTATTTTTAGATATTTTGATTCCTAAGTATGTAAAGAAAAATTTCATATTTTTTAACATTGAGAACAAGGCCTGATACCTCAGAGGATGACTTAATGACATTCAGAGTTATAGGAGTTTCCTTTTCATTTGTCACAAACTACGAAACCAAACCCCTTAATTTTATCACTGAAATGTCCTTAATTTCTCATTACATAACATTAATTTTACAAAATAACAGCTTTAAAAAAGTAAGGTTAGTATCATGGGATTTTAAGGGATTTATTCATGGGTTGATTCCCAGAGACACTAGTAATAAAGGGATTTTTCATGCCTTTTGTGCAGGTTTACAGGGTTATTAATGAGTTATTAATGGAAAGTTTCTGTCTCCCTGAATTTTACATTAAATTAGAAAGTAAGGAGTCAAACATTAAGGGGTGTTTAAGGGGGTTTTGATGGGGTCGCCTCCATCAATAACTCCCTCAATTAATTTTAAGGGGATTTTACATGAATTAAGGGTGAATTAGTGTAAATGTAAGGTTATTTTAAGGGATTACTGGTTCGTAGACTGTGGTGTCATCTGCTAGTTGCACAAATTTAATCTCATTTTTTTTAAGAGAAATACCTGTAGATGAACTTTGCGTTACCAAAATAACTTAAAAGTTGAGCAGTAAGGAAAAATAAAAAAGGAGAAATTGGGCAACCTTGACGAATAGATCTATGAAGAGCAAATCTTGGGCAAGTTCCATTACAAAGCTTGACACAACTATTGAAACCAGTATAAAGTGCCTTCACAGCATTGATAAAGAACAGACCAAAACTGAAAAAAATGCAATGTCTTGAAGATGAAATGGCTTTTTGAAAATCTAAGAACAAAATTAGGCAGCTGTCATCAGGTCAACAGGTCATTATATTCCAATAGGTCTAAGAGCTAATATGAAATATGTCTATCTTTCATAAAAGCACTTTGACATTCATCTATTATGCTGCTGAGCTCACTTTTGAGACGCTTTGCCAGAACTGTAGCAATAATATTACAGTCATTATTCAAATGCGTTATCGGACGCCGTCCATCTATGTCTAGTTCACTTCATTTGGTTTTGGTATAAGAGTAATAATACCTTCTGTTAAGGAGGTTTCTTTGAAGACTGCCAAAAGGAAGATATCTGAGTGGCAAAAGCCTTATATAATTCTGCTGTGAGCCCATCAATATCAGGCAAAATATTCGCAATTGTACAAGCTACTGTTAGGACAGTCATACCACTATAAAAAACTAACAAAATTAAATAAATAATAATAATAATTCTAAAAAATATGCACTTTATGTTATTATGTATGCACTTTATGTAAGGCAATTTGACATTTTTTGATTGACTAATGGCATCTCTTATCTCCTACACATTCAGCTCTTTAAAGTGAATTTCACTACAAAGTTCACTCATAACCTTTTTGTTTGTAATGGGGTTGAACATTTGAGTAGGATCATTTAAATTGTTGTTGCAGGAGTAAAGTTCACTTAAACGATGAATTCTGAGATTGCCTTCACAAACTGAACTAAGTGTGTATTTACCAGGTTTCACAAACCTTTACATGTAATAACTAGTAGTAACTAGTCATTTAACTACATTAACTACAAAAGACATGATATTCAAAGTCATGTATTTCTAAACAGTATTGTCATTTCTCTAGTCATTGAGAAAGTTGCTTGATCTGATGTGTATTTTCAACAGGAATCTCTATGATGCAGTAATCCCTTAAAATACCCTTACATGTATTCACTCCTTAATTCATGCAAAATCCCCTTAAAATGAGTTAAGGGAGTTATTAATGGAGGAGATCCCATTGAAACCACCTTAAACACCCCTTAATGTTTGACTGCTTACTTTCTAATTTAATGTAAAATTCAGGGAGACAGGAACTTTTCCATTAATAACTCATTAATAACCCTGTAAACCTGCACAAAAGGCATGAAAAATCCCTTAATTACTAGTGTCTCCATGAATCAATACATGAATAAATCCCTTATAAACCCATGATACTAACCTTA
Source organism: Centroberyx gerrardi (assembly GCF_048128805.1). Taxonomy (NCBI): domain Eukaryota; kingdom Metazoa; phylum Chordata; class Actinopteri; order Beryciformes; family Berycidae; genus Centroberyx; species Centroberyx gerrardi. The sequence goes on along the minus strand of NC_136004.1, from coordinate 2,939,428 downwards.
CTTTTTACAGCTATGTAATTTTTAATAGATAATTAATGTTTATGTAATGGGGGAAAAAAAGGACATTTCAGGGATAAAATGAAGGGGTTTGGTTTCATAGGCACAGGGCAGATGTGTCAACAGTGTGTTCATATCATCAGGCTGTCTATTCATATCATAAATCAGGTATAAGTGACATCACAACAATGTGCTATATACTAAGATTTTGAATAATAGATATAGCATTGTGGCACTAGGGGGAGATATGTGGCTGTTGTAACATGGCCTCCTGTGCTACCACAGTAACTTCCCCACAAAGGAATATCTAGCTCATCTATAAAACTGAGTCATTCATTCCAAGTAATGCAATCTTACTGCAATCTGTGCTTATTATGGTATGTACATCCTGCTTTGCTTCCCATCCTAAATCATCCAATAATATCCTGAATCATTAGTTCTAAGCCAAGAGAATAAAATGTTCTAGTCAATGAAGCCCACACTGTTCCCTCATGTATTTGTGACCCCATGTAAAAAAAAACATCGTAGATAATGAAAAGGCTAATGATTTAGGAAATGCAACAGCTTGAGAGTCTCTCCCCGACTCCTCCACCTGAAACTCTTTAAAGCCTGTAACTTCACTTTCAAACAATGTTACATAAGAGATGGAGAGCATCTGTGGAAAAAGTGTGTTATCCTGATGTGGTCGAACCAGAATGGGGGAGTCAGCGGTTTACTCACCAGCAACCTTCAATGCTTGAGGCCTTCAAATGTTCTGAAAAGTCATTAAAATCGCTACTTATGCGATGTCATACCCAGTGATGTAGTCGTAAATGAAAAAGAATGGTAAACTACTACCTCCAGCTGGTGATCTGCATTGAAAACAACCACTGATAAAAAAAAAAAAGTGTTATATTTTCACAAAAAACATGAATATATGCTTTCTTTCCCCAGGGGAGTTATTAGGGGTCTTCTGTTTTCACCATGAAATGATCGCGTGTCCACTCTACATTAATACAGAACAGGGTTAGTGGTATAACATGTATCCCATCTGCTTCACACAGTTAGATTTTGTGTCCCATAACAAATAATTTCCTGGTTTCCTTTTCTTACTCTCCCCTTATGTTAAATCGGAAATAGGCTGGCTCTGATTCCAGGTAGCATTATGAGACATTTTGAAAAGTCTGAAATCCCAGGTCCAACCATATCAATCAGGAAAAGCAGGGTGTCATGTATAATTCCAGACTTTGTTCAGAGGTAAATCATCAGGGAAAACTCTCCTACTACTGCCAAGTTTTCTAGGAGACTCTTACTTACATTGGAGAACAGCTGGATAGTATTTGGGCCTGTCTCTCATTTCAGCATGTGGTAGGCTACACCACAAATGGCATGAATTACCTATCAGGATGTGACTACAACGAGGAGCCAGTGAGCATCAATGTGTCAGACCTGATGAATGGATGACAGAACGACAATGACGGCTTGATCAGAATCAGAATCAGTTTTATTGGCCAAGGAAGTTCGACTTGATGGATTGCTCCCATAGATCACATTAAAGGTGCTATGAGTAGCAGTTTTCCCACGGTGCAGCCGAGGGCATCAGGAGCCAAATTCAGGTCAGGCAGGCAGTCAGGCAGTCAGTCAGACATCTGTCGCTTTATTAAATGTCGCTTTGTGAGATGGCCTCTAGAGGGCGTCTTTGACTACGAGGTGGCCACTCGCCTATGGGCTAAATGCCACATTCAGTCCATCAAACTGATAAATGCCACCTTGAGTCCCACACACTGAGCCACACTCTCCGCCGTTAATTTACAGACATCCACGTCTTCTGCTGCCCTATAAACTTTAACGGTAGGTAACGTTATTACCTGTGGTATTTAAGTTACGTTAGTGGAATTCAACACACGCGCCGTGGGCCTGTACAGGATTGTTAAACATCAATATCATTGTCAAATGAATTATGATACCTTGGTTTAATTACCGTAAACAGATGAGACCATGGTGGAGATGATTGGTAGCCTCTATCTTAGGGCAGTGCTAGTGTTTCTCAAAATTAAGATCCCATTTCCCCCCAATTAAGATCACAATGCCCATGGCTTCCTGTTGCAATGAGGATGCTGCATCTTCAGTGAAAGAGTAGAATTCTGAGAATAGTCAGAATCTCAGAATTCTAAGAGTAGAGTCAGAATCTCAGAATTCCGATTTTAAAGTCAGAATTCTGAGTTCAAAGTCAGAATTTTGAGAACAGTCAGGATGGCAGAATTCTGAGATTAAAGTCAGAATTCTGAGATTTAATAAAGTCGGAATTCTGAGAATGAAGTCAAAATTCTGAGATTAAGGTCAACAAACAACACAAAATTATGAAAAAGTACTATATAAAAAGTTTAAAGTACAAATTCAGGAAGTAGGTCTCTTTTTAAAGTAATATATAAAAAAGTAACATAAATGGGAAGCTATGGAAGTCAGTAATAGAGAAAAAATAATAAATAGCAGTACTGTATATGCAGATGCAATATTGCATTGGGTTCTGAGAGTGGTTGATGGATACTACTGCACACATTAGACTACATATAGATGCATATTAGATCATTTTGGTTTTATCATGGCTATACGTATTTCATACTGCACACATAATATTTATTGCATATGTTGTTGAAATTGTTGATTGTATGTTGATATACACTCACTGAGCACTTTATTAGGAACACCATACTAATACTGGGTAGGTATCAGCTTTCAGCTCAATGTCAACCGGCTACCAAAGTGACATCTGCCTCAAGGTTCGACGTGTTGCATTCTGAGATGCTTTTCTGCTCACCACAGTTGTAAAGAGGTTATCTGAGTTACTGCTGCCTTTCTGTCAGCTCGAACCAGTCTGGCCATTCTCCTCTGACCTCTCTCATCAACAAGGCGTTTCCGTCCGCAGAACTGCCGCTCACTGGATGTTTTTTGTTTTCACACCATTCTGTGTAAACTCTAGAGACTGTTGTGCGGGAAAATCCCAGGAGATCAGCAGTTTCAGAAATACTCAAACCAGACCGTCTGGCACCAACAACCATGCCACGGTCAAAGTCACTGAGATCACATTTTTTCCCCATTCTGATGTTTGATGTGAACATTAACTGAAGCTGCTGACCTGTATCTGCATGATCTTATGCATTGCACTGCTGCCACATGATTGTCTGAATGGATAATTGCATGAATAAGCAGGTGTACAGGTGTTCCTAATAAAGTGCTCGGTGAGTGTATATATTGATATATTCTTGTTTCTATAAAATTTTTATGTTTCTATTCTATTTTTCCCTATTTTGCTGCTGCAACGACCCAATTTCCCCCCGGAGATCGATAAAGTTTCATCTAATCTTATGACAGGTTCGTTATGTAGATTCACATCTTTTGTTTCTATAGTAGTTTCATTATCTCGCTCTCAGATTACACACAAATTAATTCCAATGCGAGGGCCTTCAGGCAGCAAACTGGGATTGAAATGCGTAACGTGTAAGTGCCGTCCTGACAGAGATCAAAACAAACATTTCTTCAATTTAGTGTCTATTATGTCATCATCTTATCATTCTGGAAACACACACAATATTTTGCTCACTAAACAGAAACAGACTTGTAGTATTATGTATTTGGATGTGATTTTTTTCCCCATCATTTCTGGATATAACTATATCCAGATGTGTAATATGTTTCCTATCCCTCCCCAGTATAGGCGACTCTGGAGTTCTGAGATCAGGGCTTATCCTGCAGGTTCCACATACATTTTATATTAGATGTTTCATTCCCTAGAAAAATCACATCTCATCTTCAAACAGGAAATAGAGCAATATTCTGGGATGTAGTGGAGGGTAAACCCATATAAACACAGTTTACCCATCTTTTTTATAGAGTTAAATAGAGTTTGCCCACCCTTTAAGGCTGACATAAATCTTGAATTCATAGTATATGTTGTAGTAAGTAGTATCAAACTGGTGTGAGTTACATGAAGAAAGGGTTTTTGAGGGAAACATCAATTAAGGCCTTTCTGAAAGCATGATTTTTGTTTCTATTTGTGGTAGTTTGCCTTATGGTGATCACTAACTGGAGGTCATACTATACAATCCTCTGTATTTACCACTACATCACTGGGGGCTATGGCTTATGAAGCATTAAGCTGCCTGAATAGAGTGGCTATGTAGGGGTTGTGGCTCTCTAAATCGCTTCACTGAACTTTATTGCACTTGATATGCGTGGACAATTGAAGACATCTGTAACCTATTGGAAGTTTTGTTATATCCACAATAATCACCTGCTACTGAAGTTGGCGGCCCATTCAAACTACACTGTAAAGAAGCTCAGAATAACTTAAAAACTGAAAAAATAAAGAAGATCACTTCCACATGTTCGAAGAATAAACATGATTTTGTGGGCCAATCATTCTGTATCAAAGAAAGCAAAATAACTTTTTCCAGCCATTTATGACCTGGACCGTATTTTCCCATCATTTTCCATCATACCAATTGATTCTGACTAAAATTGTATCAATTGCTTAAGAGCTGCTTATGTCTTGCTTGCCTGGGTGTGGCTCTCCAATACAGTCCTAATGGGCAATGGACACAATGGACACATAAATCAACCCCAAAAGTACCCATTTCCCCTGGGGTGTGACCTGTGCTGGAGATGCATTTGCCCTTCCATTGCCCAGTATGTGTGTGAGTGATTGTGTATACGTGTATGTGTGCGCGCCATGGGGAAAAAACAAAAACATACTCAATCCAAATATTATTGGATTGATTCATTATGGATTATATCTTTTTTTTTTCCGCTGATGGCAAAGATGAATGGGATTCTGTTCTTAAAATGTGTGAAATAATGTAAGTAGAACCTACGTACAACAACGTTTATTACATATTTAACATGTTACAGAATAAAAAAAAATATTTTGCAAACAACCAAGGTGCAGAGGAAATGCTGGAATGCTAAACTAAGTACGGCTAGTGTTTGTTTTTTTTTTCATTGCAGCTTCAGAACCCTTCAGAATCCCCCTCAACAAATAAAGAAAGGCATAATAGAAGAACCTTCAAAAGTAAAAATAATCAATACCTACTGGCTGTAGTCCCATTAGTCTATAGAGGACTTTCAGGTGACATACTGTAACCATGGAAGTATTATTTTATCGACTGCAACACGTTCTGTGGCCATATTGGAGGTCCACAGCACTTGACAACAACAGCTGAGAACAGCTGATTATTATTTCTAAACTGATCAGAATCAGAATCAGAATCAGCTTTATTGGCCAAGTATGTACACATACAAGGAATTTGACTCCGGTTTTTCGTTGCTCTCAATATACTTACACAGAATAGATATACAGGTAAAAACAAGGACAACAAGATGAACAGAGGTAAACCTAAACATTTAACATTTAACTACTATGTACAAATATCCTTTGTAAGCAAAGGACAATAGTGCAATGGTGCAGAGTGCAAAGATGCTGGAATAAATATGGAGTTGTTGCTGTTACACACAGGTTACATTATATACATGAGGTATTACACATTACATACATTATACACACATTACACATTATACACATTAGAATCAAGAATCAGGAATCAAATTCTTTAAATCAGATATTGCACAGATGATGATGATGGGGGAGGAGGAGCAGGAGGAAATCCCTGACCTGGGCCTTTCACTCCTGCTTTTTTCCTCCCCCTTTGTATTGCAGTTAGGGTTGTGTGTGTGTGTGTGTGTGTGTGTCTGTGTGTACTGTGCGTGCGTGGGGGGGGGGGGGGGGGGGGGGTAATTATATACATGAGGTAGGTGTTACAGGTTTATTGCACAGGGATTGTTTCTGTCACTGTATGACTGATTTAAGTGTTCATCAGAGTGATGGCCTGTGGGAAGAAACTGTTCTTGTGTCTGCTTGTTTTGGCGTACAGTGTTCTGTAGCGCCTACCAGAGGGGAGGAGTTGGAACAGGTTGTGTTCAGGGTATGATGGGTCTGCAGTGATCTTTCCTGCCCGTTTCCTGACTCTGGAGATGTATATGTCCTGAATGGAGGGCAGGTTAGCACCAATGATTTTTCCTGCATTCCTGACTGTCCTTTGTAGTCTGTTCCTGTCCTGTTTGGTGGCCGATCCAAACCAGACTGTGATGGATGTGCAGAGAACAGACTGGATTATTGCAGAGTAGAACTGGATCAGCAGCTCCTGAGGCAGGTTGAACTTCCTGAGCTGGCGTAGGAAGTACATCCTCTGCTGGGCCTTTTTGATGAGTGTGTCTATGTTGGGTGCCCACTTTAGGTCCTGGGAGATTGTGGATCCCAGAAACCTGAAGGTTTCCACAGCAGACACGGTGCTGTTGAGTATGATGAGGGGGGGCAGTGCTGGGGGGCTCCTCCGAAAGTCCACTGTCATCTCCACAGTGTTGAGCTTGTTCAGCTCCAGGTTGTTATGACCACGCCAGAGGGCCAGCTGTTCAACCTTCCATCTGTATGCAGACTCGTCACCGTCCCGGATGAGGCCGATGACCGTGTCGTCTGCAAACTTCAGGAGTTTAACAGATGGGTCTCCTGAGGTGCAGTCGTTTGTGTAGAGGGAGAAGAGCAGAGGGGAGAGCACACATCCCTGGGGGGCGCCAGTGCTGATTGTCCGGGTGCTGGATGTGATTTTCCCCAGCCTCACCTGCTGCCTCCTGTCTGTCAGGAAGTCTGTGATCCACTGACAGGTGGAGGCTGGCACAGCAAGCTGGGTGAGTTTGGAGAGGAGGATTTCTGGGACGATGGTATTGAACCCTGAGCTAGTCCACAAACAGGATCCTTGCGTATGTCCCTGGGGAGTCGAGGTGTTGCAGGATGTAGTGCAGTCCCATGTTGACTGCATCATCCACTGACCTGTTTGCCCGGTAGGCAAACTGCAGGGGGTCCAGCAGGCAGCCTGTGATGTCTTTCAGGTGGGCCAACACCAGTCTCTCGAAGGATTTCATGACCACAGACGTCAGGGCGACGGGCCTGTAGTCATTTAATCCTGTGATAGAGGGTTTCTTGGGGACCGGGATAATTGTGGAGCGTTTGAAGCAGGAGGGGACTTTACACAGCTCCAGTGATCTGTTGAAGATCTGCATAAAGATGTGGGCCAGCTGGTCAGCACAGACTTTCAGGCAGGAGGGTGACACGCCGTCTGGGCCTGGTGCCTTCCTGGTCTTCTGTCTCTGAAAGAGCTTACTCACATCCTCTTCACAGGGGGGTGACAGGGGGTGCAGATGGTTGTTTGATGTGGTCGGAGTGGGTGTGGGGTGTGAATGTGGGCTTATCAAACCTGCAGTAGAACACATTCAGGTCGTCGGCCAGTTGAAGGTTCTCCCCAGTGTGGGGGGATGGTCTCCTGTAGTTGGTGATTTCCTGCAGGCCTCTCCACACTCGTTGGCTGAAAACCTGTTTTTCAGCTTATCAGTGAAGCACCTCTTTGCTACTCTGATCTCCTTAGGCCACATCCACACTAATACGTTTTCGTTTTAAAACCCATAACTTTTGCTACGTTTATGCCTAGCATCCACACTACTCCAACGTTTTCGGACCCCTAAAACGGAGACTTTTGAAAACGCTGCTGACCCCGTTTTAGTTCGAAAACTCCGGGATTGCGTTTTAGTCTGGACGGGCGGAAACGGAGACTTTTGAAAACGATGACACAGACGCCCACGTTCACTTCCTGATTGGGTCTTATCAGTCACGACGTCTGCCTTGACCGCCTTATACTCGTGTGTTACTTTCAGTAACAGTTCCACCTCGTCGTCGGTCCAAGCAAAGAAATCTCTGGTCGTACTTTTCGCCATTGCTGTTCTTCCTCCGTAGTATTTTCTGCAACTAAGCAACCAACCGCAGAGTAGACAATCTGCTTCCTGTTTACACCGGCACGCGTATGCCCAGTGTACGTCAATGGTCATGTGATATGCGTTTTCAGGCGTGTTAGTATGGACGGAGATTATTTCTGAAACGCTCGTGTGGACGGAGATCGTTTTTGTTTTAAAACGCCGTTTTAAAACGAAAACGTATTAGTGTGGATGTGGCTGTGTTTCTGGCCTGGTTGTACAGGATCCTGTCCCCACTTCTGTAGGCCTCCTCCTTGGCCTGGCGAAGCTGCTTGAGTTTTGCAGTAAACCAGGGTTTGTTGTTATTGTATGTGCAGAAGGTTTTAGTCGGCACACACATGTCCTCACAAAAACTGATGTAAGATGTCACAGTGTCAGTGAGATCGTCCAGGTCTGTAGCAGCAGCCTCGAAAACGCTCCAATCAGTGCAGTCAAAGCAGGCCTGTAACTCCAGCTTTGCCTCGTTGGTCCATCTCCTCACAGTCTTGACCACAGGCGTAGCAGATTTTAGTTTCTGCTTGTAAGTCGTAAACTGATGACTCTGCTGTCTTAATAGTATAGAATAGACATGTTGCTGTTTTTGACTGATCATTTCATCACCAATACATCTTACCTCTTTTGTGTTTTGTGTCAGCTTGTTAGTTAGCTAACCATCATCCGTTCAGCTAGGCTAATCATCACTATGTTGCAAACTCGTGATTTTCCAAGTTGTATGTAACAGTAAAAAGAAGCTGCCATTAATGACAAAGTGATGTCTATCCCTCCATTGTGGTTATCACAGTCTGCTTGGCAATGGAAACAGGCGGCTGTGGAGGGTTTAGTCTAGGGAAAATAAAATGAATCACATATCCTGTCAGGAGAGTGTGGCTGTTTCAGGCAACTCAGGCCGTTTTCGAAAGACTGCTTTGCCTCCTGCAGCTGGCCTCTGACATAACACACAAACACACACACACACACACACACAAACACACACACTCACACACACCTGGTACTATCACACCCCACACTGTAGACACATGAGAGCACACGTTTCTATTTGTATTTCCACTGTGGCCACAGCTTTAACTGTAGCTTCTGTGCTGGGTAAAGAAGGAGGTCGCAAAGTAATAATCTGCAACAATTTCATATAAATGTCTGTTTTTCTACTCTCTATAGCTTACTGATATGACACACTAATGATCCAATGTATACCCAGTGCATGAAAGCTTTTTCTTTCTCATTTCTAAACACCAGTAGGTGTAGGTCTTTCCTGGGAAAAATCCTCTAGTGCACAGTGGGTGAGTTTGGGTGGATTTTACATTTCTGGTTTGTTTAGAATAAATAGAAGAAGAACTGGGTAGTTAGCATGAGCAGTGATAGCCACCATGGCTGAACAGACAAAGAAGAGAGCGCCACCTGCAGAAACTCAAACTTCATCAACAGAAAATCCAAGGAAAAAGACAAAGTCACAGCACTGGACACACTGTTTGATTGACAGGTGATCTCTGGGAGGAGCAGTGCAGAAACACCACAGCAATGAGTGCTGAGCACCAAAGATGGAGCCAAAATGAGATGAAAACAAAAACTTCGTAGATTAGCACTCTAAATCCCCAAAGGATCATAGCACGTGTGTGAGATGGAGTGTTTGTGTGGTGATCTCAACCCATCAGGTCCATTTCACACAACACTTCCATCTTACATAAAGCCGTGCTAACATGGGTTCCGCTACCACGTTTACATTAGGAGCAGAAGGTGTACCTTATACTTGCCAACTGGCCATTTTTCCAACAACAACTTCCGAAGTTCAAAGATCAGCCTCTCACTCAGTGTGATAAGGAGGAAGCCACTGGGGGCGTTTGAAATACCGACAGGGGGCGATAACGTAACGCAAAGTATTCCCAGCTAGAAAAACATATGCAGCCCGATTGTCTTATCTTAGATACACCAATTCAGCAGTTTTACCGTGATTACAGACAAGTTACAAGTAATTCATTGTGCCTGCTTTACTAATATTGCAACCCGCCCGTTGATTAACAGATGCATAATAATACGCTAGGTTAGAACAGCCTATACCGGTGACACAAACAATAACAATACAAATAATGAAATAACCAGCCCTTACCTTTACAGTCATTCTTATGCTGTTGTTAGGAGGTTCTGTCTTTTTAATCCATTTCCGAATGTCCATGTTGAAATTGGGGGAAAAAATAGCTAGCTAGCCAATCTTCATAATCGTCTGTAGTTCTTCTCCTTGCGCGGGAGTTGTTCAAGTCAACGCAACGCAACGCAACTTGCGTCTTGACTGAGGGGGCGGGACAGTCCGGGTGAGGGGGCGTTGCCCCCTCACGCCCCCTCATGGCGTCGGGCCTGAAGCCACTTGCCTTGTCTCATCACACACTCCACATTTCACATAGTTTACATTTACCCATATTCACTGTATCGTGCACCTAGCGGTGCACGATACATGCTGGTTTGTCCGTAAGGAGGACCTTATTGAGGGACAATGTTCATAGACTTCCATTCATTTTGGATGGTCATTCAGTTTCATTGTGGCGCTAGATGCTAGAAATGATTGGAAATTGTGAATGTAGCCTACTATTAATATTATTAGATTTGATACTTTAAGTTGTTATATTGGTCAGCTTCACAGACAAAACAGGTGGTGAGCTTGACATTAGCACTAAGCTAGTTTTGACTTGTTCATCTATGCATGTCTTGGTTAACTTAGTGTGTAAAGACAAAAACAACATACAAGGTTTAAATTAAGTTTCCCTTTACTGCCCTTTTTGTTACAGAGATCTCTACGACAATGGGAAGAAATCATATTTAAGAGTTATTGATTAGTTGATTAGTAGAGATGAGCTGAAACACAGATGATGGTGATTTGAAGTTGATACGTTGAACAAAAAAAGGGAGGCATTAAAAAATAAAGCATAGAACTGAAATATCAGTAATTATTCCATTCGGTGACAGCCTGTAGGCTACTGTAGCCTATAGTAATGCAAAAACTGTGCAGATTATGGCTGATCACAGTGTTGGTTTGAAGTTTCTGTCAGGAAAAACAAAAAAATAATTTGAAAAGGCAATTAGAATATTTGATATTTATTTTAACTTACTGGTGATCAATCAAGGCAAGGGCTGTGAGACTGTGAGACTGTAGGCCTATGAGATTTGGGTTTAACTTTCGATCACAAGAAAAGAAAAAAAAATGCAATTTCAAAATTATTAGCTATTAAAAACACAGGTGCTCCCTAGTGTTGATGCAGAGGCTTTGAAAGAACGAGAGTGCTGCTGATCGTAACAGAATTGATTTGAAGTTGTCATAAAATGCAAAAAAGCCATTCCAAAATGTAATGATATGCCTAATAGTTACTTTAAAAAAAAAACATAAGCACCCTTTAGTGGAAATGAAGGGCTCTCAAAGGAACAGGGGGTGTCACTAATAAAACAATTTGTTTGGATTCTTGTGGTTAAGAAACAAGTTATTGCAACCTATACTGAAATTTTTCCACGGTCCCCAAGTCCTCCGGTGGCCAGGCACAGCTTGAACGGATATTCAGCATATTAACTTGCAATTGCATTGTAATTATTAATGGTAAGACGGTCCGCCTCATTTTCTCCTCCAAAACAAAACTAACTCAAACTTGAAACTAATGTCACCACTGGGCTGCAGGCTAAAGTGGCTGCTAAAAGTTATTCCAAGCTTGTTTGTAGCATAGTTTCAATGAAAGGGACATTAACTATGCTAACTTAAGTACAGACTCTACAAACCAGTAATCCCTTAAAATAACCTTACATTTACATGAATTCAACCCTTAATTCATGCAAAAATCCCCTTAAAATTAGTTAAGGGAGTTATAAATGGGGGAGACCTCATCAAAACCACCTTAAACACCCCTTAATGTTTGACTGCTTACTTTCTAATTTAATGTAAAATTCCATTAATAACTCATTAATAACCTGTAAAACATGCACAATAGGCATAAAAAATCCCTTAATTTCTAGTGTCTCCACGAACCAAACCATTAATAGGCCTAAATCCCTTATAAACCCATGATACTAACCTTACTTTTTTAAAGCTGTGTTATTTTTAATGGATAGTTAATGTTTATGTAATGAAGAAATTAAGGACATTTCAGGGATAAAGTTAAGGAAATTGTTTTCGTAGTGAAGCGGATGATGGAAGTGATGGAAGTGAAGGAAGCAAGAAAAAGATGGTTGCACTGCGGTTGCAGTAGCCTAATTATTTTCAAGAGATTTTGAAGAGATGGGAAGGGGCCCACAGAGATGGCATTTGCACTGGGGCCCAGAAATTCGTTTTACGCCCCTGCTCACTACGGCGTTACCGACCAGATGGCTTTTGCCGCACAGTATTTCTTATTCAAGATTTCTTCTCAGGGTTTACGCTGCACTCAAATAGCCTACAAATGAATGAGAGTGCCATCCCGAGCCATCCCATTCCGCTCAACATCAGAGAGTATCGCGATGTGCCATGTGTATGGATCGAGCCAGGCAGGAGGCGGAGTGGCGGAGCGACCCACGGCGCCTGGACCGCTCGCTTCCTCCCTCCCCCCCAGGACATCCATCCATCCACCCGGTCATACGCTCCATCTCTCCAGCTGGGATTACACCATGTGAAAGTAAACCAGTCACTCTGAGGGTTTCGACGAGCGAAGTCTATTGGCAGAGTCGCTCGGCAGTCGCTCCTTGAGGGGAGACAGTTAACTACGGAAGGATTTACTCGCCTCAACTGCAACAGTGGCTACGATGACCAGCGTTTGCCTTACTTTCCTGGGTAAAGATTTCCGTTTCAATGCATTAAAGTAAATGTCCTATCGGGTGGCAAGTGTTTATGTTCTGCCACGACTCTGCATGTGTCACAGTCGAGCAACTTCACCAACAATTGTCTCGTTAATTGCAATTTATGCCGTTTATGCAACAACAAAAAGTTGACAAATGTAGCCTGCACTTAAACGAAAGCAACTTGGTCACAGTGCAACTTTGCAGCATGGATGCTTTTCTCTTTCCTTGCAGTGCTGGTGCTGTGTGGACTCCTCAGGGCGCAACAGCAACTGCTGCACGGATCCTGCAACTTTGAGCAAGGCACCTGTGGCTACACATCAGACCCTGAATATGGCACCTGGACAATGAATGAAGAAGGTACGGAACAGAACATAATGATTAAATCCACTGGACTTATAACTCTATAGACCCAGGCAACATATTTTCTAGCCATTTCTAAGTGAAATGTAAGTTGAGACCCAGGTTAAGTTCATCAGTTGCATGAAATGAAATAATGGTGACAGGTGGGATTTGCACATATAAATATGCAGCCTACTCTCCCAACTATTAACTTGGATTTTACCAGTCAGCAGACAATGGACCACTAGGTCCAGGCAATCTCAAGCTGACCAAGACCCTCGCTTTTTGCATGACTGATCCATTATACGCTATTAGTGGTTCTTTCAGATGCATGAATAGAGACAGACATTCAGTGAATTTTGAGTGTGTGTGTGGGGGTTTGTAAGAGAATGGGAGAGGGTGAGAGAGAGCGAGACAGAGAGAGAGAGAGGGGGGGGGGGAGAGAGAGAGAGAGACTGAGTGTGTGTGTGTCTGGCAAGAACTTTATAGAATGGTAATGAAACATGACCTGAATTTTTCCTGTCATAAACGGGTCTTTGGAGGGTTCCTTGTCTGCAGATCCAGTGCTCACAGTCGGCATGAGTTGCTGCCAAGTCAAACATCTCATCTCTCCCACAGGACACTCATATTTGCCACTGTTACTGCTATTGTAGTAACAGCCTAATTCTAATAGCTAACATCACCCCGCCTCACCTTCATCTCTCTTGGCTCCCTTGGAAAAGAAAATGCATATTGTATTGTTTTCTTAGAGTACTTGAATGACGTAATATCATCCAGGAAAACATTTGTTTTTGAAGCAGTCTTGTTTTGTGAATGTCTTTTAAACTGAAATGAAAATATGAATTTTGAGCTGCATAAAGCAAGTTCATAAATCATTTTATCTGTTGACACGGTTGACAAGAGTAACAGTCAAACTTTTAAAGTTATAATCCACAACATTTTCATATTTGTAAATGTCCGTTTTGCAACTCTCTATTGCTGATTGATACCATACAATAGTGATTCAGCTCATGAATAAGCCAGTGTCATGAAAGCTTTTATGTTTGCTGCTCTAAACACCTGGTGTGGGGTAGGACATTCCCAGAAAAGATTCTCTGCCGCACAGGGAGTGATATGTTTTACGTTTCCTGCAGCAGCAACAGTTGTTTGTTTGGAAGAAACAGAGGAAGAACTGGGTAGTAGCATGAGCCATGTTAGCCACCACAGCAGACCGGGGGGGGCACATGACCTCCGAACGCAGAAACCAAGCAGCCGGTTCCGGTTCTGCAGTTCTGCCCCAAAATATTTTTTTCAATTAATTTTCAGTGGTTGAAACCACCTCTCCACTGGCTATATAAGCTACTGACATGAACCATATTGACTTTCTAATAGGCTTGGGTTGGTGTGAGAATTTCAAACCGGTCCAGTGTCAAAATATCTGCCAAAACCAGTAATACCGTTAATACAATATGTGCAGTGCATCATTAAAGTTCTGTATGATGAGTTTTTTGTGGTAAAACATTCACTTTTAATTGTTAGTAGATGCTAACTCTAATTTTAGCTACCGTGGCCACGTTAGCATCGTAGCTATATATTATCCTGTTAGCTTTTGTGAGTAGTATTCTACAACGGCAGATGCAGCGTTTTATCCCAAGCATCTTATAGTATCATCAGTGTTTATGTGATCAATAAACACACACTAGTTTGTTGTCTGACGTCATTAAAACTGCGACAGCAGTAAAATCGTCAGAGTGCAGTTGCGAGTTCTGACCAGAGTAGCCGCTGACGTGCCAAGTTATCACATATAGCTTGCCCTTTGCTGCATGTCATCCCCTCTCTCTGCCCTGTCTTTCCTGTCTCTCTCTATTACCTATTAGGGGTGAAACGGTTCCCCACGGTTCATTCGGTTCTGTGTCCCCCCACGGAGAGCCGGTGCGATCAAAACAACTTGCTCTTCTCGCAGCTTTTAAGGAATCTCTCAGTGAGTTCAGACAGGCACAGAGCAATAACCAAAACCTTGGGGGTAGTGATGCGCGTTTCAGGTGTTTTTTCAACATCAGAACCCCCCATTCGTTCTCAATATTATCTTCAATCGACCCTAACCTGTCCCACCCGTGGATAAACCTGCGGGACCCGCGGGTTTCGGATTGACCCGCGCATCACCACTTGGGGTGTTTATAGCGAAAGATTTGTAGCCCTATTCAGTAGTGGAAGATTTCAGTACATGATTTAAGTTGCATTTTATGTTGATGCCCTGGAGTAAAGCCACTGAAGATTGCATTGTGTGTTACACTTTATGTTGATGTTGGCCTACATAACCTACAATGCAGGGATATTTTATGTTATAATACAAAGAGGAGTATTTACTTTTGAAAGAAAGTCTGTTGATTTAGTTATACTGGACTTTAATTTTCAGTTTAAGTTTTAATTTAGACAAATTTAAGATAAAAAAAAAAAAGATTCTTGGCCGGAAACACCAGCATGTCCCCTTTGGCTTCAGAAGAGACCTCTGGTGCGTAATGACTTTCCCTGCTGTACTGTTTCTGATGGAGTGCTTGTTGCACAAATGCATAAATGCTTGCGGGCAACGTTTGACAACAGTGGAAAGTGGGTCTCGTTTATTTTCCACCAATCTAAGGGGTCGGCTTCGCCATCAACCACAGGCTCCTGTTTATAAATAGCCATCTCCATGGAAACATGCTCCTCCGTGGTTTGGGGACTAGCAGCAGCACTGGCACCTGTTGCTCTCTTCTTCCCGAGGAGACTTCCCTTAGGAATCTGTATTACAATATCTGTATTACAAGGACCATATAACTGGTGGAGGGCAGAGCAGCATCACTTTTTGCATCACAGCATCACAGATTGATTTCATCAAACTATATTCTAAACTAGATTCTCATGCGGAAATTAGGTTGTTGCAGCAGCAAAAGTAATAGGATTCAGCAAAAAGGAAAATGAAGAGTATAAAAACACAATTTAAACTAGAAAATGTGCTCAGTAGAGCACAGACCTCCGCCATGTCTGACAACACCCCGCAAGGAAGTTATGCACCTTTTGGTGATATGCCAGTTCTGCCTTGGCCCATAACCAACCTTCATACCAAGTTTTGTGCAAATCCGTGGACAACTTTTTGAGATATCCTGCAAACAGACGGGTGGACGGATGGTGGGACGGATGGATGGATGGATGGACGGATGGATGGATGGATGGATGGACGGACTTAATGGGAAGCCAATGTAAAGAAGCTAAAATGGGTGTGATGTGAGATGTCCTGCTGGCTCTGGTCAACAGCCTTGCAACAACGTTCTGGACTGTTTGTAGACGATTCAGAACATCCTGACCTGAGTTTGGCAATGTTTCTTAAATGAAAAAAACATGTATGGGTCAACGATTTAATATGTTGCTCAAAGTACATAGCCTGATCAAAAATAACACCAAGATTTCTAAGGTTAGACCGTACAGATCAGGGAAGGGACCCAATATATTGAACAACCTTGGAAATGATACTGTCAGAAGCAATGATAAGGACCTCAGTCTTATCTGCGTTAAGCTGTAGAAAGTTGTTACCCATCCACTCCTTAATAGCAATCAGATTGCCATTTGTGTGCCAATTGTGTAAAACAGACAGTTTGTCAGTCTTATCCGGCTTAAGCAAGATGTACAGCTGAATATCATCAGCGTAGCAGTGATAAGAAATACCTTCAAAGTTGCTAATACTCTGTCCTAGGGGAAGCATATAAGGCAAATAAGATAGGACCCAAAACAGAACCCTGGGGCACACCGCAGGATAGGGCAGCAGTTGCAGACATGGGACCAACCAACAGAAAAACTCCTATCCGAGAGATGGGAGGAGAACCACTCCAGGGCGCTCCCAGAGACACCCACCCACTGCCTAAGCCTTTCAATCAGAATGCAGTGATCTACAGTGTCGAAAGCTGCGCTAAGATCCAGCAGCACCAAAACGGAGCATTCACCCACATCAGAGGACATCATTGGAGACTCTGAGAAGAGCTGTTTCAGTAGAACCGAGACTGGAACTTACCAAGAATGTTGTGTGCGTTCAAAACAGCAGTGAGCTGTTTGGCAACAACTTTTTCTAATATGTTTTAGATAAAAGGCAACTTTGATATAGGCCTGTAGTTTTTCGGCAGGGATGGATCAAGGTTTGTTTTTTTAAGGAGAGGCTTAACAACTGCATGTTTAAAATAAACTGGGACAAAACCAGATTGCAGGGAGCTATTGGTAATAGAAACCAGGCACGTACCAAGAGACCCAAGTACATTTTTAAACAGAGAAGAAGATTTCATACTGCCCACCAGATCAATGAGTGGCTCGTAAATAAAGGTTATGCCATTACTCAATATGTTAGCCACCCTCTACAGTGGGTGCCACCACCCTCCGTAGAGCAAGACCAGCATTTTCAGCAAGTATGTGCTTGAGGAGGGTAGAGGAGGGGGAAAGCCTTGTTTTGTTGTTGTAATGACATGGCTGAACAATAGAGGTCAGCATTGAACCAGAAACTACACATAGACCCTTTAGCTAGCTAGCCACCTAGCAGGCCTTAATGTTTTACACTAGCACAGTTATAGATAGATATAGATATTATAGAGATAGACTCAATTTAAAAGAAATGTGTTCACAAGACATGAAAATTAACTAAAGTTCAACCATCTTATCCTACGCAAAGAAAATATATTTGCTTATCTTTCATTCGGCATTCGGTCACAAATCCAGGTACCTGTCTCTCGTTGCTCCCAAGCATTGTAACATCGCAACAGCAAACTAAATGTGATTGGTTCACACTAAATATCCTACTCATGTAGAAGTACTCTTAACTTGCTGAAAGAAGAAGTATATTTACTGGTGACAAAATGACAACGACAGAAAGTGTACTGTAGTTGTTAAGAGGTACTTTAAATAAAAAACAGACATTATTGCATGGTCTTTCCCATTCAATGCAAAAAAATTGAGAGGGCTTCAGATAGGAGTTCCAACCTAAACTCACAATTTAGGAATATGTTAGTGGTGGTTTCTGCACAGACCATATTGTACAGAACATACCTTCAGAACTGTAAATCTAAATGGGCCAGGCCATGTGTTTGGATCTAATGAAATTCACTGACTTTCCCTAACCTATTCATTGTTTCCCTCACTCTCCAACTCCCTCTTTCCGTTGCCTGTTTTTACTTACCAATTCACATTCCTTCTTCAATTCACATTCCCTCTCTCATCTCAGTCTTTCCCTCCAACACCCAAAAAAGTTTGCTGTGGGAAAAGTTAATTGAAGGGAGTAGTAGCCCACATAAAATGCAGGTTGAAAAAGAATAACAATGATAAAGAGTCAATGTAAAAATATGGTGTGTAATTGGCAGGTTATGTGCTATTGAGAGCGTGACCAGTTGAAGCATAAATCTTTATTCCTACAACTGCGTTGTCAACTTGGATTATTGTTTACTTTCCATAAATTTACTGTTGATATTGCACATTTTTATACAGTATATTCACCGTCCTGAAAATAAGATTTTGAAATACGTCATTATTTGATATATTAAAAAACTTAAAATGGCCATCCCCATTATCCCCATATACACTGATGTCTAGTTAGCAAAGCTAGCGAACCAGTTAGACAACAATCAGACAAGTATAAACCAAAATTGCTGTAGTTGGATGGATGTTTTTTTTGCTAATTTTAACTTAGTATTAAAAGACAAACTAAACCCTAAATCCAAATCTGTATAAAGCCTGACTTCTAATGGTAAAAAACATGCTACTGAAATTACCATCTGCTATTGGCTGATCTTTGGTGCCAGGTGATGTCACCACCTGTTGCACTCTATAGAAAGTGACATCACCTTGCACCAAAGATCAGCCAATAACAGATGGCAATTTCAGCTCTTTACCATTAGATGTCAGGCTTTACACAGATTTGGGTTTGGGGTTTAGTTTGTCTTTAAAGGTTCAATGGTGATATACCATAGAGGAAAATTAAATCTTCTTATGAGCAAACAATGACACAACCTCACTCCCAAATCAATGTTTTTCACATATTAGTCTACTATGGAAAATTATCATTTTAAATGTTTATCCCCAAACTGATTTTGCTTAAAAACTACACAACAGAGGGGGCAAATGACAAGGAACAACAGGAACAACGGCAGCACAATGAAACCAAACATGCTCGTGATGACAATTTAAACATACTCACACAACTCAACTTCTGTCTTTCAGATAGAAGTTTAAATAGACAATGGAAAAACACTTTTCCTTTGCATGATTTTGGTGGGTATCTGCAAGCGGAGGATGAAAGTGTTCCTTGTCAGCTCCTTGCAGCATCAAGGGGTGTGTCTGAAAGCTCAGTTTTATCCATAAGAAAGTGTTGCCCAAATATAGTGTCATTAGTAAGGAAGTAGATAAAGCAATTGTGAGATGTTAAATGTTATCATTTGTTTATAAACAGTTTTATGAATTGGCTCAATTAACCAGCAATTTAAAGAATCTATCTACATTCTTTGGAATTTATTCAGTAATTAGCCAATATAATCACTAAATAACTGAACTAGTCTATTGCAGTGGCTCTATGCAAAAGTGTGAAGCCGGCAATGTTTATGGTTTGAAATCATTTAACTGTACAAGCTCAGACTTTATTGCAGGCAATCTGGCAGTCAGCTGGGAAGTCAACCGGTTAATTAGAGAATGCAATTGCCACTGAACCTCAAGTTCACCCACTATCATATGGCTGCAGCGGACTGCAGGACTGCGCTGTCAGGCCCAGCCTTCTCAGGCCCACCACTCTTAAGGCCCTGACACACCAAACCGGCATCAAAGAACCAGCGGCGACGAAGGCCGACTGTTGCGTCGCCTGCGTCTGGTCCAAAAAGTTGCACTTGAACACACCGCAAAGACTACAGCCGACGGCCAACTAGCACGTACGTTCTGCGCCTGCGTGAGGGGAAATAACCATATGTCTGATAAGAAGTTGCAAATGGCACTGGCGTTGTCAGTCCTTGGTCTTTTGGTTGTGGAAGAAGAAAGGAAGAGGCGGAGGCGAAAAATAAGGAGAAACCGCACTAAATGGGTGAAATCATGAATAACGTTACTCCAGTGACAGGCTCAAGGGGCTTTCCCGAACCTGTGTCAAGAGCTGGAGATAAATGAAACCTCCGATTTTAAAAATTTCGCTCGGCTCTTTCCTGTTCAGTTCCACATGTTGAAGGAATTTATCAGTCCAATCATCCAGAGGCAAAACACGAACTACCAATCAGAGTGATCTCTCTCACCGACGGGCTCCGACGCCGATTCAACATGCTCAATCGGCCGAAAAGCCCCGACAGGGTCCGACTAGTGCCGACGGTGCGGGACACACCGCAAAAACTAGGGACACCGACGCTTACCGACGGCCCGACGGCCGACTGTCGGCCTGGTGTGTCAGGGCCTTTAGGCCCTGTTGCTAGCTCACTATCGCCATCTACTGCTTTGGAGGTTAAGCACCACTACAAATTTAACTTGAATAGTAAACAGTCTGGTGAAACAACATATAAATATTAATTTCCTTGAACCCTTTACCTTAAATACAATATAATACTTATTATACTTAACTAAAATATTCACCAGCAAAAATAATGTTTGTCAGCATAGATTACCCATTGTGATTACTTGCTTCACTGTAGAGGTTTCATAATTAGCTGGGAGCTAACTATGGGAATTAAAACACGTCCTTTCAACACAACACCACCCACACAGCTATTCCAAGTTTGTTTGACCCATTCAAGCACTGAGAATGCTTGAATGGGTCAAACAAACTTGGAAGGGTCTACCACCATCAGAATACTGCCTGGGTGGCTGTGTTACCACAGGCATAACTGCCAGGCAGGAAGACAATGGTAGACCAGCATTGCTTAAGGGGCTGGTTGGCCTTTTTGCTTGAAGAATCATGTTGTGTTGCCATAGGTCTTAGGTAACACAGGGCAAAAGCGAAGTCAAACATGAAAATACTGAAAATGTTGAAAACGTCTGTCTACACGAGCCTAAGCTAACCTCAACAAAATTGGAGTTAGCTAACAATGTTAACACTGTCTGAAGCAGCAATAGATTAGATTAGATTAGATTAGATTAGATTAGATTAGATGTTCTTTATTGTCCACAAGGGAAATTCATTTTGTTCAGGTCAGTATCATACTAACAGACAAGACAGTAAATATATAAAATAGGTAAATAACATCACAGTAAAAAAGACACCACAGTAAAAGACACGAGGTATGACTCTAAAATCTACTAATTCTGGGAATGTGTGTGTGTGCGTGCGTGCCTGCATGGGGGGGTGTTAGCACAACAGGGCCAGTTCTTCCAGGTGTATGTTTGTTAAGAAGCCTGATAGCAGAGGGGATGAAACTGGCCCTGCCCCTGTTTGTTTTGAATACAGGGGCAGCATATCTCCTACCAGAGGGC
This sequence comes from Centroberyx gerrardi, assembly GCF_048128805.1. Lineage (NCBI taxonomy): Eukaryota > Metazoa > Chordata > Actinopteri > Beryciformes > Berycidae > Centroberyx > Centroberyx gerrardi. Next base: position 2,918,053 of record NC_136004.1, on the reverse strand, counting down.
AGGGTCTGAAAGCAGGTGCTGAGGTTATGAGTTGAGTCCCTTGCGATCTTACTTGCTTTCTTCACCGTCCTCTGGTCATAAAGCTGCTGGAGGGTTGAGCACTGCTCCCCGCAGAGCTTGGACCCCAAAGTGATCACCCAAAATAGCGTGGCCATTGAGATTGACTTTTAAAATATTGCATTGCATTGTTTGCATTTCATTTTGCTACAGTATAAACCTTCAGTACAGTACACTACAGTATAAATTGTCAGCCACTTCTTGTCCAGTATTGTGGAAATGCGTACTGAAGCAGGGTTTGCTGGGGTGAGTTGTGTTTCAAAACTGATTTCTTTACAGAAGAAGTACAGAATTGTGATCCCCAGCCCTAGAGATGTGTCACTGGATTCCGCATGCCAAGCCAGGCATTCCATCCGACTCCCCTCTTGTCTTCTTTTTTCCACCACGAGGTCTAACATTACTGTGTGCAGCAGTCCACAGTGCTTTCAAAAGCAGCTCCCTCTGTTTATGATAATCTGTCTGCAGAGTTTATGTTACTGCTGTTAAGATAAGTGGCAGTACTGTAAATTGTGTGTGCCATTTTTCTTCCAGCCAAACCCAGGGGTCTTGAGTGTTGGTGTGTACAAACTATAGCCAGTTGGCTGCAAACTCCCTATGACACTTGAACAGCGCTCTACCTCAAGCTGAGAACAGAAGCTTCAGGAGAGGACTGGTGTAGTGTGCAGTAAAGCAACCTAACCCAGAAATGGAATTAGTTCCAGCCACCAGAACAACTTTGGAGATGCCGATGGAGTACACCCACCATGGCAAATAAATAGGGTCATAAAAACGGCAGTGTTTCTGTTTGGTTACCATGGCAATGTGGGCTCGCGCTGAGGAGGCTGCGCCAAAAAAAGAAACCAAGGCAGAGTTTGTGGTTATAACCAGGATGGATGTTCTAGGTGATTATATTCACTAAACAGAGACATCAGAGACAGACAAAGACATCAGGCTGTGTTGAAATAGGATAAACACAAAGACAGGGATGGATTGAGAGAGGTGGAGAGCTGTCTTGGCCTTACTGTTGTTTCAGAGACCACCATGTGGAAAACTCCAAGCCATTCTGTCTGGCTTGTTTAGAGGTTCTCCTGGCCAAGTACTGAGCTAAATTTGTTGACAACTTAAGGTGAAAAGTGCTTCGAAAATAATAGATCCAATCTGTTTGTAGACCATAAACTCTCCTCTCCTCTCCTCTCCTCTCCTCTCCTCTCCTCTCCTCTCCTCTCCTCTCCTCTCCTCTCCTCTCCTCTCCTCCTCTCCTCTCCTCTCCTCTCTCCTCTCCTCTCCTCCCCTCTCTGTCCTACTATTTTTTCATTACTTTAGTTAAAGCTGTACTCTTGCTACTCCCAGCACCTTGATAATCCAAGCCCATTTGAAATAGTGGACGCTCAAACTCTTGAATTGTTAGGGTGAGTGAAACATGTTGAAATAGTGGGTCACTACAATAGTGGCTAACTAAAAATTTGAAGAATGAATGCGCATTAATTTCAAAAACATTGATAGAATGTAATTTGTTTATCGGCCCAAGCCTAGTACATGCTAGGTTTGGTGAAGGGGCAGTAAGGACGATCAGACACCATAATGTGGAACACAACACTCAGGAAAGTTTAGCATACAAGATAGAGATGGGTTTTTAAAAGCTTCTTAAAACTTGTAACAGTTTTTGCAGTTATATTTAAGGGGAGGCAGTTCCAGAGGGTGGGAGCGACAACTGAAAAGGCACAATCTCCCTTTGATTTCAACCTGGACTTGGGAACCACTAATTGGCACTGGTCAGAGGACCTAAGAAGACCAAAGACCTAAGAAATGTACACACAAATTCTTTCAGCAACATCAAATCACTGCTAATTCAGGTCAGGCAGTCAGTCAGTCAGTCAGTCAGTCAGGTAACGCTTAGTGAGATGATACGCTTCATCAGATGGCCTCCAGAGGGCTTTTTTGACTGTGAGATGCAGTGTTTCCCATACAGAGGCACAAAATCAAAAGTTGGTCTGTATAGAAATGGATCTAAATCGATCTCTAATGGCCTGATGTTGCATCATGTCATGTCTGTAATTTGGAGATGTACAGACAGCAGACCAGCAGCACTGAACTCAATCCAGAGTCTCCCGGTGTGAAAACAAAAGTGAAACTTAACATTCCACAGTTAGTAGATTTGCAGACAGTAACTCGTCTTTGCTGCCCTACAAACTTTAACGGTAGGTGACGTCATCTTTTGGCATTTAAGTAACGTTAGTGGAATTAGGTAATTTAACCATGTGGCAGTGCTTCAATGCATAGAATTGAACACACGCGCCGTGGGTCTGTACAGGATCTGTGCTTGTTCTTTTTCTTTTCCACAAGGAATTGTTTTTGTATTACATATCGCACGTTCATTTTCCCAAATAAGGGATTCCAAATTCACCTGCACATCCACACCCTCCCTGATTCAGAGCTAAGGACAAAAGATACTCAATTCATACTTAATTCATACTGTGGACAGCGAGTAATACACATATCCAAAGCGGCACGTTCTGTAAATGTTACTGTATCTTCATCTGTAACGTGAATATATTTGAAAGGTGTAAAGCATTTTTTACAATGCGGGTCTATATGCCTAGACACATCTGTGCATATCTATGGCCCTCTGTGTTGTCAATGTGAATACTAGTCAAATCCTGTGGCTAAATGGAGGCACTGCAATTTTCACATATTTTTATATATTGCATGTACATTGCTATTTTTAAGATTTTTTTTTGTGTCTTACACACCCTCTAAATGGGTGTCAAAATTGCTTGAGTATGTTTATACAATCACCATTTGCTCTATTTGTATTCTATTTTTCCTTATTGTATCCAACTGTTTGCTGCTGTAATGACCCAATATTCCCATGGGAATCATTCAAGTTTCATCTTATTTTAGGCTTATACTAGGGCTTGGCTAAAACAGTCAGCATATTCTTATACTGTATGTGATGTAAGTGAGGTTCTATTCTACTCTATTGGCTGAGTAATTCTCCTTTCATCAGCTGCAGAAAGTATTAGTCAGTCAGTGGTAGATGTGCTGTACTCTGTACTCTGTTTTGGAAACAAGGACGTTGCTACAAGCTAGTGACCGGCATTGCAACACATTTCGTTGTCAGGCCAAAAAAGCAAATGACAAAGCAGCATTATTATTCCAGTATTTAGCACGGTGATATATTACCTCTTCACCAGACGTTTCTGTTGGATCTCTGCTCTAATTACTCCTCTCGATTGTGAAAATGTGACTTTATTATTACAGGCTTCTGTAAGCTATGCCAGAGACCTGCCAATAGAGGCAGACAAAAGTCAGAAATTACTTAGAGCCCCCTTAAAATATATGGAAAGAGCTTGTGTGTGTGTGTGTGTGTGTGTGTGTGTGTGTGTGTGTGTGTGTGTGTGTGTGTGTGTGTGTGTGTGTGTGTGTATGTGTGTGTGTGTGTGTGAATGAATATGAGAGCAATGGCAACACTAGGTGAATCAACAGTTCATAAGCTGTAGGAGAAGGATCTGCCGCAGCTGGTTTCTTTTGAATACAGAGGATGACAAGGTGTCCTATATTTAGTGAGTGGAAAGTTTGGATATGTTTATAGAGAGGGAGTGTATCAGTTATGTGAGGAAAGGCTATTTAAAGTGGTAATCCTCCAGTTCCTGTTTTTTTGGGGGGGTTTGACATCTTTGGTGTTAAACGGTCATTGATGTGGTGTTTTTTATTTTGTCTCTATCTTTGGAGCTAAGTGCTCATTGCTGTGGTGTTTATGCACTGCACTTCCCAGAGATCACCTGTCATTCAAACAGCGTGGGTGGTACTGTGACGTCTTTTCCCTTGGATTTTCTGTTGATGAAGTTTGAGTTTCTGTAGTGGCGCTCTTTTGTTTGTCTGTTCAGCCATCTTGGCTATTGCTGTTCATGCTAACTACCCAGTTCTTCTTCTATTTATTCCTAACACACCGTGAACATAAAATGCATCACTTCCTGAGTGCCAAAGGATTTTCCTCAGGAAAGACCTACCCAATACCGGGTATTTAGAACAGAAAATGTAAAAGCTTTCATGAACTGGTTATCGGTTGGATCACAATTGTGTTACACCAATCGGTAAGTAATTAATACTTGTACTTACAGCCACTTATAGAAGAGAGACCTAGGCCATCATATTTTCTGTATTCTGAGTGTATTCTGGCTGTTGAGTTTCAATAAGTTAGTAAAGGATATTTATTGTGAGTGTGGAGTTGGATAGCCAGAGAGTAGTACTTTAAATTCTGGAGGAAACAAAACCATGCCATATTCAGGGATATTAGAGTGAAAATGTAAAATCTAAATATGAGAGGTCCTAGAACTGTATTTTCTCATTTTTTTAAGGAGCATGTGTGTAGAAGATATACATTTGTCGAGTTAATTTGGTATATACCATCATTTTTGAAAAAAAAAGCTCTTTATTTTCTGATCCTATGAGTGATGTTAGAGTGTCACGCACGTTTGTGTGTTGAAAATTATTTACCTGACATGGCCAATCAGCACTGTTTAACCACACCACTAAGGAAGCTAGGTTGAAAAAAAATCAAAATATAATATTGAGAAAGAAATAGTCATGTGAATAATGGAATTTGGGAATATTTGCACTAAGCTCACTGCAGAACCTTGAAAAAATTAAAAGGGCAAATGCTGTAGTCACATAAAGTATGACTTTAGCTGTGTAGCTAGCTTTAGCTTTAGCTTGTTTGCGCTTACTGGTGGTAGGGGGCACCCGTAATCAACCATTTTTGAAGAAACAATGGGAGAGATAGGGAGATTTAAGATTTCAAAATTTTTAACGTGATTTATGCCTTTGACAGAACATAACATAATTAAGCCATCTATCACTAACAAATGTGGAGTGCATAAAATGATTTATCTAGCCGCTCTATAGCCGCTTAAACAGTGGCTATAGAAATTTGCCACAGGAAATAGCGTTACCTTTGCTAATAAGCTTGAAATGTCAACATCAGACTGCCAGTAGACATGGATAAATGATAGTATAGCCATCTCAGATTAGACCTTAGAACTGACTTCAAGAATTATTATTATTATTATTTTTTTAGTCTTATTTTTGAGTCTTGAATTTTGATCCCTTTGCTAATCTAACTTGTACGTGGAATACATGAAAACCTTTACGAGATAACGACTAATGTCGGTGTGTAAGTTAAGGTGCTTTGAAAAAAGGCAGAAAATAATGCTTTGTAGCTAGCTAGTTAAGTTAGCACATGGGTAATGGAGGCTTTTTTTGGAAGTTGTGTTTAACGTTATGTTAATGTTATCTTTCCAGCACACATTGAGGCTACACATGAACATTTTCCAGTTACAAAGTTATGGTAAATAAATACTGCATTCAGAATGTTGCTTACTGTGAGATAAGATGAAGTAACCACAATTGAAAGCAGTCATTCTATGTCAAATCACACACCATGACACACCATATCAGAAAGGGTTGTTGTTAGTAAAGTATTCCTGTAACATTACTTTGTAGAAATACAAGTTGATCTCAGAGAAATCAAAATGATTGACTGCACCCAAATTGGACATTTTAATTGGGTAGGATTTATATAATATTCTGTAAATATGGTTTGGAGATCATGGTAAATGGTCATTCATGTTAATGATTCAGATTTGAGAAATCCAAATAAATTTTCAAAATCCACCCACAGATCTCCAATCCCAACCTCAACCAATCATAATCTCAACCACAATACTGAATTTGGAAACCTAAAGGGTGAACCAGCATAGCAGGAACAGCGGCATCTAGAGGTCAGAAACATGTACTAACATTATACAATGAAATATGAGATGGAAAACTTCAAAGACTCATTCATCTGTACAGGGGAAAATAACCTTCACCATATTCACTGAGAATGCATTACATATTACAAAGAAGCAATACTCCAAGGCCTAGCTTCATACTACTTGTCAAACATAGAGAACCGATATTGTACAGTGGTCATTGGAGTGAGATTGGTGGGGGTTTTGGTGGGGTCTGTGGGTGAGTTTGACCATTTATGTGGATTCCTCATGTCTTATCATCACTAGGAAAGGATTAGTCCAAATCAGATGTTGGGTACTATATTTACAGAATATTGTATGAATCCTACCAGATTAAATTATACAATTTGGGTGCAGTCAATTAGTTGAATTTCTCACTGATCAAATTATGTTTCTACAAAATAATGTTACAGGTCTGCTAATCTTATCCATTTCTATAGAAATCCTTTCAGAACATTGTGAGACGGTGGGTGTGTGATTTGACATAGAATGACCTAAACGTCATTTGGGATCATGAAGACCAGATGGAGATCCATCTTTTTGAACTTAAAGAGCCTCTGGGTCTTTAAGTTCTGGTTCTGGCCCTGACTCCTCCTACCTGCTGCTGCTGCAGCTGACCAGATACCTGGTGGCTTAATAGATAGGGTTTCCCCTAAAACCTCATCCAATAAGGCGAACCATTTCCAGGTGCCTGCGTCGTCCTCTCCTGACTGTGCTTACTCCTGATGGTCGGTTCTGAAATCATGAAATGCTATGTTCGGTTCTATTCTTAGAATATCCAAAGGTGCTTGTTTATTGATATTTTGATACTCTTCTGATAATGTCAACATTTAAAAAGTAAATGGTAAACATAGCACTCTGGCTCAAACAAGTCCCGACAGGCCCATCTCAGCTAAAACAGCTCTGGACAAACTAGGGATGGGCACGGTTATTCTAATATTCGAAATGACGTGGGTATTCCACTATTTAGGCAAATCAGCGCTCATTGCCAGTGCGCCAGATAACCGACACAAACACCTGCGCTTTATAGCGCCGACTCTCCGTTAGGAGATCATAGAAAACCTGTCCGAAATGTGTGAGAGAGTCAGACTGCCCGACCACGGGACCAGCACTGTTGATGCTGACCACCAGCCCCAGTTTGAAGCTTTGCAGCTGTCAGCTGCTGCTGGGGCTTCTATTGTGTGTTTAGGAGAGTGCAGTTGCATTTGGTTTGGTGATTTAGGCGTGGTTTCACTGACCTGTAGAGAGAGTTTGGCCAGGCCTACAAGAGCACAACATTTAGAGCGACTGAGCAAGTGTGTGTGTCTGTCTGTAGGAACAGACAGAGGCAATTGCCTATGTCGCCTATGCTAGAAACCGCCCTTGACACCAGCAACCTCCATTCCAGCAGAGAGAGTCTTTTCCATGGTGGGCTTGATTGTAAGTCACCTCCGCACCCACCTCTCCCCTGAACATGTAGATAAGCTCATTTTTTTAGCAAGAATGAGTGATGCAGTAGGTGGGCTTATGTGTTATGTTAACTGGAAATGTTTTAGACATACTTCCGTCTTACACATATTTTTACTGATATTGTTATGTTGTAATAATCTATATATATATGTATATATATATACATATATATATATATATATATATATACATACAGTATATATATATATATATATATATATATATATATATATATATATATATCATGCATAATGCGCTGCAAGTAGATTTCTATTGATATCCAAGCCCACCGGTAATGCTTAGTAGTCCTATTTTACTTGTTTTGCTGTTATGCTTCAGTTAATTTAATTTAATTTCAGTTTGTGCCTCAAGTATGAAATACTGTTCATCAAAAGGCTGGTTTTGTTTGCTGTCAACTGCACTGATTCAGCCTACTGATTTTGCTTTTTTTTTTTCTTCTTTGTTCAATAAATTGAACAAATTGGATTTGGTTTCCTTATTTTTTTGACTAATAAATAGAAAACAGTTGCAATAATGATTATTTGTTTAGTGAAGCCCTTCAGACTACACTATGAGTGCGCTGCACTTTTTTTTCTTTCTTTCTTTTTTTTTGGTGTAGTTCGGTTAACTGGTTGGGTTTTTTTTTAATAGAATATTTGAATATTGATAAGACTTCAAATGCCCATCCCTAGGACAAACACAGCAATGGGAGATGGAAATATTGAGATGCTGATTCAATCTCAATATGTTTTGTATTAAAAGAAACACTACAAATTCAAGATAATTTTGCACTCTGGTCTGTTACAAATTCCATATTCTATTTTTGAGTGTACATGCTGTTGATAACACTCACTTGTGTAGATAAATAAATACATGTTACCTGACTGACCGGATAAATCATTCACTGTTTCAGACTGGAATACACTGCACTTACTCCCATCCTTTCTGGGCAGTATTTTGTTTGGAAGTATTTTGTTTATGAATCACTTCAATCAATTCAATCAATTATCATTGGAAACACGTGAAAATGTTTAATAGATATGACACACACTGGCTTTGCAATTATTAATTAACGCTCTGACTGCGGTTTTAAAGGCCAGTTACCATCTGATATGATTTGATTTATCATAGCCAACAGGGGGCCGCTATTCTATTACTGAGCTTTATGAATGAGCCCCTACGTCTCTTCCAACACTGAACTACCAGCATTATTCATTCATTTCCCATACCCACTTATTCCTATTCAGGGTTATGGGGGCAGAAATCAGGGAAACACCCTGGACCGGTTGCCAGTCCATTACAGGCCTAAAACACAGAGAGACAAACACACACACACCTATGGGCAATTTAGAGTCTTTGGACTGTGGGAGGAAACCCACGCAAACACGGGGAGAACAAACTCGACCACCATTAGCTTTAATATGAAAGAACAACAGATATCACACATACATGACAGTATCTCCACTTGGTTGTCCTAGGGCGTTTGATAACAGTGGACACGGCCTTCCTCTATGGCCAGGAGCGGGCGGTTCTGGTCAGTCCAGTTCTGGACCAGCTGGAGTGGAGCTGTCTGAGGCTGGTTTACCAGATCACCGGCGCCGGTTCCCTGCAGCTCCACCTCAGACCCGACAGTGATAACTTTGACTACCAGCTGTGGACTGCCAACCAAGTGTCTGATAGCTGGCTCATCGCCAGCGTGGACCTGCCCAATACCACCATCCCCTACCAGGTATGTAACAGTAACAGTTAAGACCTTAAGCATCAGCATAATGATTAGTGTTTAAGTTCTCAGATGTCGCCCCGCACTAGCTTGACCTCATCCTTTACACTATAAAGTTAAAGGTCCCATATCGTATAAAATAGGATTTCCCTTGCCTCTTTGATTATAAAGGAGTTGGATGTGCTATCTAAACATTGTGAAAGTATCAAAACGCCAACTAAATCCACACCATCCATATTAGAAAAGCGAGCCTCTAAACGAGCCGTTTGGACTTCCATAACTTTGTGGCGTCACAAAGGTTCGCTCATTATCATTTTTGTAAGAAATAATAGACTAACAAAGTGTTTTTTTCAAAGCGGTTGAGCAGTTGTCATTATTACCGGAGAGTTTTCCCTACCTGTAGCTGCCGGGCCGCGGTGTCTCACGTTTCACTCTTGAAACGGTTAGCCAATCAGAACAGAGGGGTCGTTGATATTAATGAGCCTTAAAGACACAGCGACAGAAACAGCCTGTTCTTGGTAAGGCTCAGAGAGATGCTGGAAAATGAACGTGTAAAAATGGATTGAGAGTGTTTTTGGTACATGACACCACACACAGCTTTGAATGGACCTCAAGACAGAAAATAAAACACTGGAACGTGGAGAATATGGGACCTTTAAAGGGACATTGAAGGATAATTCCAGTTATTTTGAACCTGGGCTTTATTTTCCTAGTTCCTGGGATGTTTGCTTTATGTATGGGGCTGTTCAACTGAGGTCAGATAGATTGGGAAGACCAATTATCTTAGTGGCTGGGTGAGCGATCTTTAGGAATTTATTCCTATTGGTGACAATAAGCATATTGAAAAAATAGATGGTGCCATATAGAAGGACTGTCTCGATGATGATGAGGAGGAGGAGAAGGCGGGGTTAGACACACCACTGAGATGACTGAGAGTCTCTACTGACAGTGGTTCTGAATGTCCAGTCTAGGTATTGGACCGCCTCAACCACCTCTACTGTCTCTACTGAGGTTGTGATCAAGTGTTATGGGGGGTTGATGAGCAGTTGTTAGGGTTAGGGTTAGGCTTAGAGGGGTTAGACATTGAGCTGGAGGAAGTTATTGTTACACCATGTGGGGAAGTGAAAATGGACTGTTTGTAGGCAAATAGAGAGAGAGTTATTGTCTTTGAGGAGAGCAATGATGACTGTTTGTACCATAGGGATTAAACATATGCAGACGACAGCCAACTGAAAGATGCAGCGAGCTCCATGGAATTTCTATGCCCCCTACTGGTGCCTGTAATGTACATAGAAAATAGTGGGGGGTTGTCGGGGAGGGGTATCTGTGAATGAACAGTAAAGTGAGACAGTGGGCTATCCAATGGGTCACAGTTGCGCTTACTGGAAATCAGCCAGTCTCCCAATCAAATACCACTTGAATGGCAAATGGTATATAAAGAATTGGAATATCCCAGATAAACCGGTCACCGCATTCTGTAAGAGGAACAAACGTGGACAAAAATGAACCTGGTGTATTTATGGAAGAAAATAGCACATTTTGTTTAGTTGATCTAAATTTAAAGAAGCGTAGCCCTCCTTAAGTACAGAGTGGGTTTGAGGCCAAGGCCCACACAGGCTATAATAGAAGCTATGATGTAATCCTCAGACTTAATAGCTCCCTCAGCTTTAACCAAAGCACTCCCCTCTTAGAGTACCAGTGTTCCCTTGAACTAGGGCATTACATAAAATGACTGATGACACCTGAGAAAGAATAAACAGTGTACATTAGGGTATTAACTTAAAACCCCATAATGGAGACTGTTATGTAAATTCAAGGACAGACCTCCCTCAAGAGCATGAGAGAAATGTTTGAAGGTGGACTGCATAGTCATCTCACATCATTAAAATATGGCTACAGATTAGTATTTATGCCTCTAGAATTAGGTGCTTGGATTACTGGCCTGTAGGCTCCAAGGCACTGACTGGAGAGGCCATATGTCTCCGGGCAGATATGAATAGATTTAGGCTTGGTAGGTTAGTCAGAGTTCATTGACTGGGCAAGAGGTCTAAATATATATCAAGACAGAGGAGGTGATTGGTTCATTTGCTTTTGCCTACTGATATTTACCACAGTTGAGAAGTTTGCTTAGTCATGAAATGAAAAATGACTTTTTCACCTTTTTAGCTAATTGTCCATATTATAACTGACACTTATGCCAAAAGATTTTACATTTTACATTTTCTCTTATTTTTAAATCAAAATCCTATTACTTTTACTTCCTGGAGAATGGCATATTTTAGTACCATCACATATTTTTGAACAGGAAATCTGGTCAAATTCCACTTTTTTTAACTGGAATTTATTCATTTGTAAGAATCTAGAATTTGTCAAGCTCAAGATTATGTACAAAACATTTCACAGTGGCTTGTTTCACAAACTAATATGCAATGGGCTTCACTGCCTTTCTCATTTCATATTTGTTGTGGTCCAGACTGCTCCATATTTGAACAGCCCCTCCCCGCGTTATGTCCCATTACAAAATCCTGTTTCAACCGGAAATATGTTGAATTACAGAAGCAAGACACCATACCTTTTGTGTGATGTGATGCGATGCGATGCGATGCGATGCGAAGCGAAGCGATGGCTGTCTGTAATCACAAATTTGTCTTTCTTTCCACAGCTTTTGTTAGAAGGCCAACCTGAACATGGTCCTGGCAACAGTGTGGCCATCTTTGAAATTCACATAGTTCCTGGTTACTGCATAGGTCAGTGTGGACACCATATAATCTGCTGTAAGAAAAGTTAGATGTATAGTTGAATAGTCTAATGTGACTCTTTACAACATCTTGTATTTCTTGCTATAAAATCTTGTATTTTTTGCTACAAAATGTGCTTGATTTAGTGGAGAATAATGTAAAGCTTGATATTGAATATAAATATTGTGCTTTGTATGCTTTCATTTGCTGTTACTGTTACCAGAGTGCAATTTTGAGGAGCATCACCTGTGTGGCTATAGTAACAACTGGAACCCAAATGTCAACTGGTACGTTGGGGGGAGCCTGGCTAGAGACCCTCAGTCTAACCTGCTTGACAACCACACCACCAGCAACCAGAGAGGTACATACACACACATGCACACACACAAACACATACATAGTCCATTTGAGCTCAGATAAAACACTCAAACAAAAATCCTTTCTGACATTTCATGTTATCCATCTATACCAGTGGTGTCCCGCCATGTGTCATCCAGAGCCATGAATATGCAGGTTTTCATTCCAACCAAACAATACAGCAAATGATTTCATTGGTTAGAGTCCATGGTTCATGGTTTATGTGCTTAAAGCAATATTCCACTTAGTTTTAACATGGGGGTTATTCGGCACTTGACCGCCATGAAAACCAGAATATAAACTAATCACCAAGATCAGATGCGGCTGGACAAGTTTGTAGCCTTTGGATATTTTGAATGAGGCCACGGAAATAGCCTGAAAACTGACATTTAACACGTTGGTGAACAGATTCAACAACAGATCCCGCTTTTAAGACAATAAAGCAATCTTGGGTCCTTCATCATTTTGCATTTCTATTCTTGGTTTACGCAAAAAAGTAGATCCGGTCTCCCAAACAGGAACTATCTCTTCTAAATGGTATCCCTACACTGTGTTCTCTTCTATTTTGACAAAATTATGGTCTAAAACGTGGGACCAAATGTCAATTGAAAATCACAGTAGCGGGATCCGTTGTTGAATCTGTTCACAAACATGTTAAATCTCTTGTTTTGTGGCCTCATTCAAATGAATGGGAAGTGCAAAATAACCCCCATGGAGATGTGTATGTGTCATCTTAATAATCAAATGCACTTCTTCATGAAGTCTTCTGATCACCTGTAAAACCACACACATAGATGTGAGCTCTATCAATTTAGCTCTATAGCTATAGTTCATCTATAGCTCCCACTGCTCCAGGTCACTACATGTACGTGGACTCGGTGTATGCCAAGCACTTCCAGGAAGTGGCCAAGCTGACTTCACCCATGACCACAGCGCCCATGGCCGGCTGCCTGTCCTTCTATTACCAGCGGGACCAGGAGAGGGGAAACATCTTCTCTGTTTTCACCAGAGACCAGCTGGGCCACTATGAGGAGATCTGGAGACCAGACGTGTACGCCACCATCAGCTGGACAATGGTCAGCATCGACATCAAGGCCCCACACCCCCTGGAGGTCAGTGCTGGAACTGGTTATGATGGCGAACAGCAAATAGGGATGAGCCATTGTATGTCCTGTGAATTTGTTGACTGACTTTGGGTGCTCTTTGACTGGAAACTGGAATCACTGCAGTTTCTAATAGTGGGTCCACGTTAGGTTCGGGCGAAATCCAAAATATCGCGATACTGTCCCGCCGAAATATCGCGATATACGATATTATCGTTCATATTACCTATTATTTTTCGTGGGTTTTTTTAGGTTTTTTGGGGGGTAATTTTATTTTATTTCTTCCAAATTACATAGAATTTCTAGACTATAATAATAATTATTATTATTAACAGCCTACAAAATATTGCGATATTTGATAATATCGAATATCGGCCCAAGCCTAGTTCACCTACTGCCTCTATTAGGGATATATTAGGGATATATATATATATATTAGGGATGCGTGACTGATCATAATCGGCCGAAAGACGTTCTGTATAGGTCAGTAGTGATTAGGGATGGGTATTAAATTGGTACCGGTTCCTGATTGGTCAGAATCGAAATACCGATAAGCTTCTGGACAAACGGTATCATCACGTTTATTGACCTCTATCAGCAACAAGTAGGGATTGCAACAATATTGATAGAACTTATCTGTAATTGAAAACAATAAAATCACACAAACAGGGCTGGGTATCGAGAACCGGTTCCAATTTAGTTCCACTTCCAAATTGCCTAATTCACCAGAATCGATATGCCACCGCATTTAAAAAACAACAACAATACCTCTTATCAATCATTAAGAATGTTGAACAACTGGGTTCTTCTCAAGTAGTTGAACAACAACCTTTTTGACCCTTTCGGTGTGCTGTCAGTCGCAAACAATGACTTCATATGAGGGGGGTCATGTATGTACTCACTCTTTAGTCAGTCAAAACACTGGTGAAGTTTGTATGTCCATGCAACACACAGTGAGTTTGTTTGTGCAGCTCCATGGCAAAACAAGACTGTTTCCTTAGACTTCCAAAAATGGCAAAAAAAAAATTACCATACAATTACTTCAAACAGCTTGTGCAGTATAATCCAAGTGTTCTGAAGCCAAACAATTGCACTGTGGGTCCAAAATTCCAATTTTTCCGCCATTATCTCCTAGATTTCTGCACTTGTTCTACGCTGCGCCAAAGTAAAGTTTTTTCACTTGCTCTTGTATTGTGTTCTCTCAAGTAAGGCATTATGCCAAATGTGTCTTAGCTGTTTTGAAAAGTAATTCTGAGTAACTCTACACAGCAATGTCTGTCTTGAGTAATAAAACAAAGTTCACTCCACTAAAGCTGCATGTAGTCTTTCAGCCCTGCAATTTATACAGTAGGAACCGATGAGGGAATCGATAAACAATCACATCAATAAGAAGAATCGATAACACTTTAGATTAGGGAACACATATTAACTATTAATAAGTTGCTTATTAACATGCTTATTAGTAGCGTATTAGTTAATTATTAGTCATTACAAACCACTTATTAGCACCTTATTCTGCACTATTGTATTCTACAAGTATAGCCCATAAACTATGGGTTTTCTCTCAATAGCCTCCTAATTAGTGCTTATAGCAGTCAGTAAGGAAGCTGTTGCACAGGAATTGGGCTTTTAGTCTGCTTTGCTCAGTATGGGGCTTATAAGCCCCATGTTGAGCAAACTGAATAATAACTCTACTTGTCATTTGCTTTCTTGGCTTGAGAACAAGGTTTTTTTTTAGCCTTTGTAGCTGAAATATGTTGTGTTGCCAGTCACTCACTTGTAGCAGAAAGAGTCTTGAAAGTCAGAAATCTCAGCACTTGGTCAAATAATCATTGAGTCATTGGTATTGATTAACAGCCCTATCAACCCTCCATAGATATATGATGGTCACTTTGTGCTGTCTTACTTAATGTTACTTATTGCCCCTTTAAATACATCTACAAAGACAGCTACTGTGAATCAAACAGAATTGGAAGGGACTGTTTGGGAAGAATTTTTCTTTTTTCATTAAGATGAAAAAAGTAAGTTCTCAGTTTCTGCATTATTACTACCAGTGCAAGCCAGTGTGCTTTACAAAGAAATGTTTGTGAAGGCAGACTTTGCTGGAAGAGTGTTTTCTCCCTCGAGCTTAGGGTTAGCTTATTTAATGCTTTTTCATTTTATGCTGTAAAGATAAGATGTTTATAAGAATAATCATGTAGTACTTCTCTTTCTCAGTGTGTGTGTGCGCGCGTGTGTAAACCACATGCACACGGATGTCTCCAGCTGGCTAGACAGACACACTCATTTACACTCCTCTGTGGGTTTCCACTGCACTTTCAAATGAATATGCTTCCCTGTGACTCCACCGTTTCCCTAACAGTTTCCAGCCAAAACGCCTCCCAGCGCCCAGTGCTGTCACTGTGGAAAGACGCTTACATAACATTACTAACGGGGTCAGTTCTTCTGTTTGTCCAGTAATGCCAAGGGTTGTAAAGGGCTTCTCCATCAACAAGCGCTCCATTGACGAACCCCAAATTCCTGAATTTACCCTTAAATTCGTGTCACTGTTTGGCTTGTGGATAGCTTTCCAAAATATCAGGATATGTCATACTGTAGCCTCAGTGATCAAACATGTTTACATGTGGAAGTCAACATTGACTTTGCATCTCTGTTGTGTCACCAGGTGGTGTATGAGGTTGCTTTTAACAGTGCCAGAGGTGGATACGTGGCCATAGATGACATCTCCTTTTCCCCTGAATTCTGCCACACTGAGACAGGTGAGAGAACACATCTGGGGCTCTGTTTTTGTGAATCAAGGTGCAAGCAGAGGTGATGGCACTAGTTCACGACACTGCTGCACAGATTTTTGGTAATTTCATGACCAGAGGCACTGGTGCAGCAGTGACGTACCTATGGCACACTTGTAAAAGGGATTGGAACGGTGATTGGCTGATCACTCATGACCTATTTAAGACATTTATTGGCCAGTTATAAGTGGCCGGTTAATTGGCGCACCAATTACTTTTTACACCAACACCAATGAGTCTCAAGACCACTTTTCTGATATCTTGGACTTGTCTTGGTCCTGGTCATTATTGAATGTTGACTCGACTTATTCCCTTAAAATTTTCAACAAAATGTTTTTCTCCGCCTGGTCCACCTTTGTTGATTTCCTATCCAGCATTGCAAACGATTTAAGGAATTACACCTGTGTACCTGTGTAATGGTCCTCAAACTTCTATGCATTGATTAGGTCAAAGTCATATGCATTAATTAGTTGGATGTTGTAGGGTATAATATAGAGCTCCTGTAGATAGATTTACATCTCTGTTGATCCTTAGACTCCTTAAGCATTATTTTTCCATTTGGAATGACATGTACATAGTTTATTGCCTTTTTTGGTGTTGGTTTTTTGAATAGGACTTGATTTGTTCTAGTCTAGGTCTTGACTTGGTCTTGACCCCATTTGGACCTGGTCTTGACTTGAACTGGTAATTGTGGGAGATGACAGGGTGTGAATATTTGTCATTCACATTCACAAAAATATGCTATTTAATAGTGGGAATTATACACACTGCTTATAAATCTGAGAATAAATGTGTGTGTTTCGGCCTTTTTGCGTTTTACTTTTTTACATGGGCCATACACAATATTATATAAGTGACCAATGTTGAAAAGGATGATTTGTATTGGAGGTGTTGTGTTCTTTGTTCCAGAGCCGACCTTTGACCCCTCTATAGCCAACTGCGACTTTGAGAATGGGCTATGTCTGTACTATCAGGAGAGAGTGGAGAGTAAGTTATGGAACAGAGTTTCAGTCAAGCCCAATGCCTACAGGATCGGAGACCATACCACAGGAACAGGTAAGTTCAACAAAAACAGTTCTTTTTCAGTATCCATATCTGCTCCAAAAATAACAATGGTACTCCAGATCACATTTATGATTAAATCTTTTTATATTGTGGAAGCATTAAAGTTAATTTTATTGAAATATTAATGGAAAATGAAAATGCAATTCCACAGGAGCATTTTGCATGCATGCATATTTTGGGTCATAATGAAATTTTTAATTACAAATTCCAAAGTTGCATTTGATTTTTCCCGTATGTGCACATTCAATTTGAAAATGGAAACGCAAAAGACCATTTCACATTTCATTTTCAAAGCTCCACTTTATGGTTAACAATACTCAAATGTTAATGCACATTTGAAAACAAATGAAATTGAATATATCAAATTTATGTACGCTGCTATGAGTCATAATAAAATAAAAATTCAATAATCCAATTAGCATTTGGATTTTTATGTACTAATATGCACATTATCTTAGATATTGAGAATGGAAATGGAAAAGGCCATTTTACGTTTCATCTTGAAAGATGCTTTATGGTTAACAATATTCAATTGGTAATTTAAACTTGAACAGACAAAACCATTGACTGTTTGCAGTTACGTTTCCACAGTCTCACGCCGTTTCTCTACAAAATAAAATAGCAGTGGCAAATGTTTTTGCATTATCATTATCTACCAATCAAGGCAGGACCACAGGTTTGACTGATGCTAGCTATATGTGTCAACCAGAGCTCTCTTGACTCTCTTGACAATGGCGACTACAAGGCTGTTAGCTGAACAGGTTGATAATAGTTGAATTTCATCATCAGATGCTCAAGTAGAACAAAAATTTGAGAGTTTAGCTGAACACTCTGCTGTCACCACTACTGATAAAGAGAATAGGAGAATACTTTGATCTGATGTACCTTGTCCGAGTGGAGGGAAGACCAGCCATTCTGTTGCTTAAAGCCAGAATGATTGACTGACAGGTAGACCATGATGATAATAATGACATTTAATTTTGGTAGAGAAATGGCACGAGAACATGGAAATGTCATTGCATTTAAAGTTGAAATTCTCACTTTTATTGCACTGTGTGCTTTGAAGATATGCTTTATTAAGAAATGATCCTCAATGTTTGATAATTGCAGCAGCCAGCTAGAATGACACAAATTCATTTTTAATGTCTTAGTGTTGGCTTGCTGTTCCATCCAGCTTAACTCCCAACTTTACCTAAACCCTAACCCTAACCCTAACCCTAACCCTAACACTCTAACCCAAATGCCTCCAAAAATCCCGGCAACCCCACTCTTAATCCAATTCTTTTCTCTTTCTATCTCCAACTCAGGCTGTTTCCTCCTGGCAAACACCCATTTCACCTCGAGGCCTGGTTACGTGGGTCGGCTCCATGGACCCTTTTTACCAGGGAACCACAAATACTGCTTGAGGTTCTACTACATGCTCCACGGCTTTAGGAAGGTGGACAACGCTCTGGCTCTTTATATTTATGATCAGAACGACGTGGCCCAGGAGAAGGTGTGGAACCTGGCTGACACTTCCAGGGCTGTATGGACCGAGGTGGAGATCACCTACATGAAGCCCATGCCCTCCAAGGTATGATGCAATGGATGGGTTATACATGTGGAGGTGAATGTATATGGATGATTGACGGATGCATAGATGGAGGAACCATCAAGTAGGTGGGTTGAGGTATTGATGCAGAGGTAAATGAATGGATGGAATGATGAGCGGATGAAAGAATAGATGACTAGATAGATGGATGAACAGCAGTGTTAAATCTTTGTCTCTGTCTCCTAGATCGTATTTGTCAGCATATGTAAGAACTTCTGGGACTGTGGCCTGGTAGCAATTGATGACATTACAGTCAGCCTGGGGGATTGTCAAATCACTGCAGGTAAGATAGAGATCTAATTTGACTTTCTTTATTCCCAAATGAGCCAGGGGTGTGCTTAAAATGTTGTGATCAATGTTCCTTCCAAGTCAGTGGTGTCCTGTTCTGTGCCATGGAAGAGTCTGCAGGTTTTCATTCCAAACAAACACTACAGCAACTCATTACACTGTTTAGTTCCTCCTCTCTGGTCGAAGGTAGGTTAATCACTGAAATCAGTTGCTGTGGTGTTTGCACGTTGGCTCCACCATAGCGACACCATGTGGCCAATTGATGTAGTTTTTGTTGCCTGAGTAGTGGGGGGCCATAAGAGCCCACCTGCCAAATATGGTTGCTCTAGGATGTATGGTTTCTGAGCTGCAGACACTTTTAGCAGAGAAATAGACAGAAGAATTCCAGCCAGAGGTGTGACCAAGTCAGCTTAGCTCGAGTCCCAAGTCAGTCTCAAGTCTTGAGGCACAAGTCTCAAGTCAAGTTCCAAGACTAGATGTAGATTATCAAGTCAAGTCCAAGTCAAGTCCATGTCATTAATGTCAAGTCTCAAGTCTAAATGTAGAACAGCAAGTCAAGTCAGAACAAATCAAGAGTCCAGTATCAATTTAATATCTTAAAGAAAACTAAATATCTAGGACTTTTCAATGCAATATGGTTTTAATAGGATAAAAACTTGGTAAGAGCATCATGAGTTTGATTTCTATAATCAGTTTCAACTTCAATACATTCAATCATTCCATACAAATTCAGAAAACAGAATTTAAATTCAGTCGTCTGCTGGAACAAATCTCATCACTTTCAATCTAAGTCATTTACACAAACACAAGATCTGAAGTCAAGACTTTAGAAACCTTTTCGAGTCATCAAAGTACAAGTCACAGTAAAGTCCCAAGTCACCAGAACCCAAGTCAAGTCAAGTCTCAGGTCTTCTCTTGATGCATCAAGTCAAGTCTCAAGCAATTAAAACTGTGACTCGAGTCTGACTCAAGTCCATGTCATGTGACTCGAGTCCCCACCTCTGATTCCAGCAAATACAATAGGGTTATAAATATTGGGGGGTTAGTGTGTCCAAAGCTCATCGTATGCACTTTTTGAGGTGAGCAATACCTGCAATAACAAGTTGGTAATGGGGCATGGAAGAAATTATTAACTTATTAACACACTTGCATAGTGTTGGCGGAGGTATGCGCTCTACTGACTGCCATCTAGTGTTGCTTTGATTTGACTGGCTCACGGTCAGAGAGAGTGTAAGGTAGGTGGCAGGGACAAAGTTTGAAAACAGGCAAATACCAAAGACTGTATATAACAAAGGTGTTCGTTTGGAGGGGGGCGGAAATTCAGACCCTGGCTGTAGATCTGCCGTTGTTGCTATCAATGATGTGTGGGATGATGATATCTGGCTAGCTCAGCTTCCCAGCTTCATCCTTCACTGTATCCTAATGAAAGGTTTCTCAAACATACTTACATAAGCCCCAGCTGGTCAGTGTATACGTCAAAGTTACGGTTTGTTTTTGTTTAACTTTTCTTTAAAATATGCGGGTCAATTAAGATCAAATTCCTATTTACAATAACATCCTGGCAAACGGCAGAGAGGCACTGAAATAAAATAACACACAACAGAGAAAGTCATGAGCAAATCACAGAAAAACAAGGGCAACAAATCGCACACCAACAGGTCATTACTATGATTCTTCTACATTTTACATTTCTTCTTTTACCTGCTTTCTTTTTTAACCGTCTGCTTTTTTTTACCGGCTGTTTCTGTGAAGCATTTTGTGCTGTAAGCTTGAAAAGTGCTATATAAATGAAGATATTGTTATTATTAAAAGGAAGTTATTTATGAAGTGGCCCATGACTTAATAGGATCATGGATCTAATGGCTTGATTGACAGGCAGTAAGTACGCCTCCTTGCGGAAGAGCTGTCCTGATTGGTTGTTAAGATTCGGGCACCCTGAGATTTTGGAGTGGCTGATTACATGACCTGGGACAGCCACAGAGACCAGAATTCTTCTCAGAGCATTTGATTTATTGATAGCTGTTGGGATGTAAAGAGAATTTCAACAAATATCACCAAAATGGTTCTAAAAAAATTGCCTACCCCAACTTTAAATTCTCCACTTAGTAGCTTCTTTCTTTCTTTCTTTCTTTCTTAATTACTCTCTTAATACTAATAATTACTTTCTTAATATAATTCTGTTACCTTTTCTCTTTTTTAAAGCAACAAAAGGATAAAAGACATCACATAAAAGCAAGTCTATAAAAATAAATGTCCTCTTTTAAAGACCAGAGTGTTCTCATTGAACCGTGGCAGTACTTTTGTGCTTAACTTCTTAACCTTATAAGGAGCAACAGAGTCAGCAATACAGGTACAATTAAAAAGGGAGACCAGCTCTTCACTGTTGAATTGCATCTATGCAGCAGTTACTGGCAAGACAGCTGCCATAAAACCCTCTGACAACTTACTAGTAGAAGTGCAGTTAAAGTTCCACTTAGTTTTAACATGGGGGTTATTTGGCACTTGACCGCCATGAAAACCAGAATATAAACTAATCACCAAGATCAGATGTTTATAGTGTTCAGATTTTGACTTCCCATTCATTTGAATGAGGCCATGAAAATAGACTGAAAACTGAGTTTCCCACTTTAAATCACTTCTTAAAACCTTTTTATTTAAACTGGCATTTTGTTAATTTTTACAGTGTTTTATAATTTAATATTCATGCTTCAGTTGACTGTTGCACTAGTTGCCTGCATGTTTTTCTTACAGATTTGTTTGGAAGCCAGTTTGTAGTTCTTGGCAGAGCACCAGCCAGAAGAGGGTCATTTGAGGAGACAGACTTGCCTGTTACCATACCTGTTTTCCACATTGTGCACTGCTTGTGTGTGTTTGTTCCAGGGACTGCGGGCTCCCTCCCAGGCCAGTGCAACTTTGAAAGCGGAGACTGCGGCTACATCCAGGACAAGGAGGAGGATAACGTGGACTGGCTGCGAGTGCGTGGGCAGACCCCCACCTCCTACACTGGCCCTAGAGGAGACCACACCACTGGGGTGGGTGAGTCATTTCCTCATTCACTGCTTCATTCATTCCATTCATTGTCTTGGGAGGGGGCGGGACTATGGCTGTGTTCGTCTGTCAGATGTGATATCTCACACCGCTGGTCTGATTTGGATGAAACGTGGAGGATCTTGTTACTGATTGGTCCGAGGGTGCCTGCATCATCTGTGTGGAACCACATGTTTACTGGAACATCAACATACTCTCTTTCGCTCTCTTTCACATGCACACACTCACAAATGTTGATCTGACCACATGCGCTTACTGCTTTCACTACTTCTGCACTCCCACACTATTCATACTCGTGTGAATACAAGTACATTTTTGCACACTGTAAAAATAATAATAATAATAATAATAATAAGCTTTATTTATATAGCACCTTTCATACATGAAATGCAGCTCAGAGTGCTTTGCAATAAATAGAGAAGACAAATTGAGGTAAAATACAGTGAGAAAAATAGATAAATAAAAACAATTAGACAGTTAAGAAATCATGTAAGACAGAGTTAAAGCACAGTGAGACAGAAGCATAATATTAGCAAATTACAAAAATGAAGAACAATTAAAAAAAAAAAGACTAATTAAAAGCAATATTAAACCAATATGTTTTGAGATTCTTTTTAAAAGTGCAGAGTTTAGTTTGGGACCATAGTGACTAAAAGCTTTTGCTGTCCTTTACCATACTCTCATATTTCTCCCATTGTTATACGTATATTGCATACATATTGCTATTTTATAATATTTATAATTCATCTTTTTCAAGTTATGCTGCAGCTGACACTGCTGCTTTTCACATGCTGCTGCTACATACTGCTGCTATGCACATCCAGTCCAGACTTTTGCACATTTTCATTCATACATTTCTACTTCATATGTGTTGGAATTGTCGGTTGCGTATGTTTATATTTGATGTATCCTATGTTTTTTGCTGTGTACTCTATCCAGGTTACTTCATGTACATTGAAGCATCGTTGATGCGGCCGGGCCACAAAGCTCGGCTGCTGACCTCTGACCTGCGTGGCTCCTCCTCCCCTCAGTGCCTGGTCTTCTACTACCACATGTATGGATCTGGCACCGGCATACTGAGCGTGCTCCTGCGCCGCAGCGACCAGGAGCGGGACACGTTGCTATGGAGACGACGCGGTGAGCAGAGTGTCAGCTGGATGAGGGCGACGGTGGACTACCATTGTGACATCCGACACCAGGTACAGTGATGTGTAGATGATGTGAGGGAGGTGGCAAGGCGTCGACCGGTTCCTCACATACAGTGTTGTAGCGAGCGAACAGCAGAACGACACGAAACAGCAAAGAGCAGCCAGTAGTTTCAATGAAGCAAACGCAGTGGACCGTAGGCTTGATATCCCAAATTTAATATCGCGATACTGTCCGGCCAAAATATAGCGATACACGATATTATCGCGATATTACTTACTTGCTATTCAAGCATTGGAGGAAACAATTTGGTGTAATTTGCTCATTCCTGCCATCTAGGAAAACGGGCTGATTGTGGAAAAGGGAACCCACTTGAATTAAAAAGACAAATTTTTCCCTTCAAGTACGATTATTTTTGTTTCTTTACTATCCTACCACTAGTAGATTATAGGTTTATAAGTTTAAAAGCTTGAGCAATTGTTTTTTTGGAGCAGGGGGGATATTCGATATCGCGGGAAATCGCGATATTCGCAAAATATTGCGATATTCAATAATATCGAACATCGGTTCAAGCCTAGTGGACCGAGTCATTCTGGTCACCTTGTCTCTATTTCAGCTACAACCAACTCCAAACTGTTGTTACTGGAAAACTGGACTGTTACCTCCTGTATTTTGTTCATACAGGGAGAGATGGATCAGGAAAAGATTTTTGGAGTCATATCCAGGACCTGATTATACAATTGATAAAGGAATTGTTTGTGGCAATGAGTCACAAAAGTAAAGCTGTGAATGTCAATTTTTGAAGCAGATCATGTTTAATTTGATAGCAAAACAGTATCACGTCAAGTTGTTATTATAGCTATAGTTAATAGAGCCATACCTTTATTATTAGATTAGATAAACTTTATCTAATACCTATAGTTAATATAGCTAGTGTAAGTGTAAGTGCTATGATCTACAGTTAATAAACCTATAGGCCTATAGGCTAGCTAGTGTCAAGAGATTAGTGGTAGCTCTATGCCACCAAATATTTTTTTATTTTATGTAAAATAAGTCAGAATTGGTACAATTGTCCGAACTGGTTAAATATTAATTTATAGAGCATTAGGTTGAATGATGCTGGAATAGAGTTTTAATTTTTGAACTATTAAAAGCTTTTCTAATTATGATTTAGATACTCACTGATTTTCATTAAAAAAAACAGGAAAAAGACATAGGAAAAATAAAGTTAATGCTCACACTGAAAGCTGATTGGTTCCCAATCTGTTTGGACTAGTCAAGATGTATTCCAAAGTGATATTGTCAGGCATTCCCTTGCTTATGCACTATGTCGGAACCAGTCATACACTCCCATTCAAACACTTAGAGCCAATGCATATAGCCAGCTGGACATCGTTTATGAATTGTCTGTTTCTTGCAGATTATATTTGAAGCCATCCGAGGGCCATCAATAAGAAGTGATATGGCTATTGACGACATTGGTTTTACAAGAGGACCATGTAAAGGTTAGTATTATACTTTGCTACAGTCATATTAGAAAAGCTCATATCTACCCAACTCAAAACAGATATTAGTAAGTGTGACTAGTGTATGCATTCTCTGTGTGTGCCTCTTGTCGTAAAAATAGCACTTCATATCATTATTTTATTCTCTTCCTCTTTAGATCCTGGTGACATCATTCCATACTCAGGCTTCTCAGAGTATTTCAATGAGATCGAGTAACACTGAGACTTCCAGGATGTATTTCTGTATGATCACACGTTGGGGTGGGTGGGTTTGGAAGCGAAGTGTGTGAATGTGAGCAATCCACCGAGACAATTTACTAAAGAGTAGAGCAATGCTTATATTGCGACCAGGGCCTACACGACACTTCACTACTGTCTTTTTTGTGTTTCCAGTCCAGTTCTGCTGCAGTAATAATAATTTGTTTTAATACTCAGTGTTTCTCTCATTACAGTGTAAAATAATGCCATTGTATTGTACACCGGTGCAGGTAAAGCAGTTATGATTCTCTCCCCTGATGTTTTGAAGGGAACGTGATCAGCACTTTGTTTTCGATTTTGTTCAGTTCAGCAACACTTAAAGCTGCAATAAGCGATTTTTCTGACCACTAGAGGGCGACAGAAACCGCAACACATTTGTAAATAAAGCACAGCAAAGTCGCTGCACTACGGAGGGCTACTAACGACAAACCTAGCCGTGCATAAATGCTAACAACTAAGCTAAACGTACCTGCAGGGAAATGTTGCAGGTCACCAGTCTCACTTTGCAGAAATGTTTCTCCCGCTGAAGGTTACATGTCCCACAATGACAAGTGAAGAGGTAGGTAGCAAGTTTACTAGTTTAACAAGTTTACTCGCTCGCTTCAATGATTCCGCCATTACGAGAATTTTTTTCAGGTATGGGAGGGGGTGAGAGCCACTTTTAAACAGCGAGGGAAGAGACAAGCTAGTTTTAAAAAAATGATAAGCTACTGAATGGACTTGGAGGAGCAAGCTTTAGAAAAGAGGTGAAAACAGCAACGTAGCTGGATATTGGTTTATATTATTATGTCTCAAGGAAATCTCCACATAGCACATGTTAGTTTCAGGATTGGTTATAAGGTCTGATATCGCTTATTGCAGGTTTAAATTTCTAAGACAGCAGGCTCCGATTCAGAGTTGGCGAGTTGCCATGCAGGGCCCACAACTGCCCACTGGGTTGCCAGGTTTCTGACATAAGTACGTTTTTGCGGATAGGCGCTCTCAGCAGGTCAGTCATATTCCCTTTAAGAGAAGCACATGTCTATAATAGATCAAATAACACAAATCAAATAAGCCTAAAATCTGTGTTACATTTCCAATTATATGATAGCCTTTTATTAATTAGCATATTATATGGATTTACATCATTGCATTGTTTGTTCATTAGGCCAATAATAGGTTACTCTGTGTTTCTATTTAACTTGATTTCAATATCAAGTGCTATAACTTGGAAATGGCTAATGGGCCGCACACAGTGGCCTCTGTGCTTACACCATCTTTTCTCCAGAGAAGACATTGTGGTAGATCCCTTCTTCAGTCAGAATCCCAGAGTTGATAGGGAACACCTCTTTTTGGGGAAACTCCGCCTCACATACGTAGCTGCTGAAGAGGCGCCTAGCGAGACGTTTGGTGCACAGACAAGGCTGAAGTCTGAATGCCAGCCTGCACAATTTTGCAGATAAATCCCTGTTTCAACTCTGAATGGGAGCCTAAGTCTGCAGTGTAGGCTATTTGTTCATCAGTATTCACTGAAGGATTTTTATATCAAATTCACTGTGACAAAGGATTTGCGTCCAGCTTGAGTATAAAGTCACACAGTAGGCATATCCACCGAATGTCCAAAATATTAGGGACATTTTACTCTTTTCATGAAGTGGACACTGGAGAGGTGAAGGTAAAAGCCATTATCCTTTATTGATTTTCCCTTATTAAATCCATATCAATCACAAAGGAGGAGATGTAGATAAAGAGAAGCAGACCAGCTATAGAAGGATTCGGGACTTTGAGGCAATTGAGATGTGGATTGTGCAAAGGGGGCTACAGCTCAGTATCAGGAAGATCTCCCTAATATATTGTACAGTCAGTGTATAAGCCTAAGATTGACTGCCAGGACTGGTTAGTGTGTCTCTCTTCAGATCTCTAAACCAAAACAGCTTTTCCTCAATAGCACTAAGGTTCTTGTATGTTTTATTTTAACTACTCCGCTGATATTTTTGACTGAAATGCATATTCACTGTGTATTAAAGAGCACCTATGGAACACACTGTCAGGGGAATACATGACGAAATCAGTACTGCATTCAGACAGGGTAATAATGGTTTGAAGCATGTTGTCTTATCTGCCTTTCTTATGTATTGGGTCTGTAGATTACATGCAAGATATGGATGGGAAAAGAAAGGGAGACAGGAAAAATTGAATAACTTATCTGTTTTTTTTTTATGCTGCAATACTCTGCTGTTTTATTTTCAATAAAATTGTGGGAATACATGTGTCATGAATTTGTATATTTTAGGCTACAAAAATCATGAATATATTTCATTGCACAACTGTTGCATTTTAATGATGGTGACTATGTACATAGGCTTACTACCTACTGTAAGCATAGCTTCCATGACACCAGTACATTCTTTATCCGACATTTATACCAACTCTCAGAACTGGCCACTTTTATTTTTATTTGCAATTTCATTTCCTTCAATAGACCAATCCATACATTTCTGTATGTAGGCCTATTTCATTCAAACGGCCTGCTCATGGTAACATTCATAATATACATACGCAACCCATAGAAAGACACAACAAATAGCTTTGATTCCATATACCATTCTCAAACCTCTATTTACATATTGGAACCCAGCGAACCAAATGACTTCCCCATGACATTGTGACGAGGAATGTTACAATTGTCAGTTTAATAATATGACATAATATGATTATATACAATACTGTGCACAAGTCTTGGGCACATGTAAAAAAAATCTGTAAAGCGAAGATGCTTTCAAAAATAATGAAATGAAAAGTTTCTAAATATCAACATCTAACAAACATCAGACGCATCTGTAGAAATCCAATTTGAATCGCATTTCAAACCACATACAAATGTGGCTTAAATCTGATTTGCAAAAATCGGATTCCATGTGTTTTTTTGCTGTTCAGACTTGATAAAATCAATCCGACTCCAATCTGGATATGGCAAAAATCCGATTTGGGCTGGCAGTCTGAACAAGGCCTTAGACAAAATTTATATCAAAAATCTAGGGTGTCTAAGACTTTTGCACAGTACTGTAATTATATATATATATAATCTAACAACTGGCTGAAATAAGTCATACAAGGGAAACTTGCAGCAATAGCATTACATGGGTGAGAACAGACTTGAAACCTCCTACCAGTGACAAGACAGCTAGAATCAAAAGTAGGACATCCAGTCAGAAACTGCAAACAAACATGTCTTTCAAAGTTTTTTTTGACTAACACAAGCTACAATAGTGAAAATAAAAATGCACCTAATGAGGACTTTGCAGTATATGAAAATACAGCTGCTGTTTTTGGCAAAATGTCTTTTTCCCAGCATATATTAATAGCCATACAATCATATGCAAGCCACAATTGCCCTGTATACATGGCATCTTGAATGGGACATGGGAATTGAACCCGGGACCCTGTTCTATGAGGTGACAGTGCCAACCACTGAGTCACCATGCCACCTGTTCAGCCAAAAATATACAAGGAAATTCTCAACCACCAAACTTATACCACACAAAATGGAATGGTGTGTCTACTATCCTATAACAGTCCATTTTATTCTATTTCAGTGTCCCAGTTGTTCCTAATGGCTATAGAATGACAAGAGTTACTCTTGCAGTGACTCTGCCTACTGCCAGAGGCATTATTGAATTCTGTCCCTTGTCGATTAGGTAAGTGCCCCACCTTGTGGTTGGAATAATCCCCTGACTTCAGAGGCACAGGTAGAACCTCTATGGTGGCAGCTCAGTCTTCAATTGTTTGCATTGTATTGTATTATATGACTATATTATAGTCATTATTGTTCTCCTGCTTTTGTCATGTAATTATGGTTTTGAGGTAAGAGTGCATTGCCACAGGAACTGAAATACTTCAATGATTATGGATAAAGCATAATAGGGAATTTTGAGTTGCCACCCTTAATGTAAAGGGGAATCAAAAGGGGGAAGATGACAGCAAAGGTAAAAAGGGAGAAGAAAAAGTGTCATGTGTTCTGCACATGGAAAGCTAGAGGAAATTAAATTCAGACATGCAATTCTGATTCTAAATTCCATAAAATGTGAATTTATATCAGAGCATATCAGGTCCTCAACTCTTAGCAACAACGGCTGAGAACAGCTGATTGTGTTTCTAAACTTACAACTCAGTCATCTTACCAGAATGGACAGACATACATGGTTAAGACATTATTGGTTTCTTTCTGTGCTGTTTTTATGTGATAATTGATCATTTAGTCACTGATACATCCGACTGATTTTGTGTTTAGGTAATGTCAGCTCATTAGCTAAAGGCTAGTTCACACTACTATTAGTTTACGCTAATTCTGGACCATTTGGACCAGCGGGTTAAGTCTGGGCCAATTGGGGTGAGACTAGGCTCCTCTGGGTCTGTCGGGGGGAGTCTGGGCTTGTAAGGAGGAGTCTGGGCTCGTCAGGGGGTGTCTGGTTCTTGTCTGGGCAAGTCAGAGGGAATCTGAGCTAGTCAGGCTAAGCCTAGGCTAATCGGGACCAGGGGTCAATCAGATAATCCCGTTGTGTGAATGAGTTCAAGACTCACGACGACTCCAGACCAGTGACGACAGTTTTTCCAACGTGTTTTATTTGGTCGGGGCAGCCTGGACGGCTCATGTAGTGTGAAGCAGTCCAAGACTTGCCACGACTGAAATGTGACAGCAGTCCTGGCAACAGCCAATGGGAGTTTAGCTCAAGGGGGAAGGAAAAGAGAATTAACCAGAAGACAAGTCACTTTTAATAGCAAGAATAAATACACCAGAGGAAAAACCAATGATCCAGCCTGCTACCACTAGACCAGCCCAGTCTCAGATCACCACAGATGTCTTTCTGACTTGGATGACCCACAGTCATAGATGCTGTGTTGCTTGTTACTTGTTTATTTAAATTACTTGAATGACCTTTTAAATGTGACTTCAATGACCATTTGAATGTCCACATTGTTTTTGGACATCCTTGTGGTATTTTGTTTTGTTTTTGTTACAGAGAATGACCATTTGAATGTGACTTCAATGACCATTTGAATGTCTACATTATTTTTCTATTTTCTATTTTTCTGTTGTTTAGTTTACTTTCAGATTACATTTAGATTACATTTTGTAATCTGGTTACTTTTACATAACTTCCAAATGATTACATTTGGATTGATACAGCTAGCCCACCAGTAATGACAGCATCAATAACTAGAAAAGCTACATTTCCTGGAGAAAATATGTGGGCTAGTTGTAAGCAACTGGAAAAGTAGTAGTGGTAGCATTAGCAGTAGTCGCCATAGCCGTGGTAGTAACAAAATCAGAACACGGGACCAAGCCAGATAGCCCTAGGTTCTAAATATCTCCTACAGGTTAACATATAGATAGGTTTGGACACTTCCCCCTCCCCTCTACAGGGATGCAATGACCCTCGTGACGTGCCTTATGAAGACGGTAGTGTTAGCTGAGTAGACGCAACTCAATAACCGACAACACAACAACCGACAACACAACAACTGTCTTTTATGTGGCAACGTAATACCACTATTTTATTACAGGGTATTCAGATACAGTTTATGACTCATGCAGCTGTCTCCTCTGTCCCTGCTGTAGGTCTGTAGTTATCTGTAGAGCTTCCTCTCTCTCTGATGGCTTCAGAGGACTGAATGATGAGCCATTTCATTAGTTATTCATCACCACTTGCAGGTGGCTGAGCCTAAAAACTTTGAAACTGTGGATCAACTTGAGCAAAAACTAAGCCACAATCATATGATGAAGAAAGTGTCCATACGGGGTTTTCTTCTTCCTGACAGTCCCTATAAGGGCCTCTGGCTCCATCTTCTGGTTGCCTTAGATATTGCCATTCAGTTTCAGACTAACTTCCGGTGGAGCTTGTTCAAAATCAACCCCATGCCGAGGGCATCGTCTTCCAATAGTCCATAAGTTGTGTCTTGAGTGAATGGGAGAATATCCTCTGGTTCTTCTTTTATTTCCTCTTTTACTAGAGGTTGTTGTTTAGCTGAATCCTTATTCACCTCCAGCCTGCACATTAATTTAGTCATGGCTTTACGTTGTTTCTTTTCTTGCCATTTTTGAGCTCTGCGAGTCCTGTCTTAAGGGCTTCTTGGTCCTTTTGTTTTTATCAGGCCATTGGAGGGTATTTGGACTCTGCCCTTGGTGTGATGGGGCTGGAATCCACCACCTTCAGCTTGTGCCCAGCTCATGAGAACGTAAAGCACTATTCTGGCTAGAAATGAGCTTTGCATCAAAGTTGAGTCTGAAATTGGAGTAAAATACATATAAATGTTATACTATCTTTCAATCTATTTAATTTTACATATTGCTAGTAATCATAAATATGTGTATTGATTGAAAAAAAAAAATATATAGTATATATCCAAGCCTGCAGTGCAGGCTTGGCCACTCCTACTCATCCATGGAATCCCCACTCAGCTGCATACCGTTGTAACTAGTTACCTGGTTTGGCCTAAAGTTGTACCATGAGGAACATTAATGCACCATATAGGATAGCCTATTTATGTCACTTTTTTTTTTAGGAGTGTAGGCATACTGTTGCCAAATAGAAGCTTCTCAGCGCCTATCCATAGATAACCTCATCTCTAACATTTATTTAAGCAACATTGGTTCATGTATCCTCTATCCTCTAGGGATTTATACACATTTATATGGCTAAAATACGGAACAGACGGATGCGTAGTACATCAAAAATAGAAGCCTTGTGTATTTCCAAAGTTGTGGCTCCGATCCGTCTCCGTCTGCAGATGGAACATAAACGCAACCGGTGTAGTGTTAACATAACCTTAATGTAAGTGTTAAATCATTCCTGAAAATTGTGAAAGGCTCCGAGTAGACCTTTCAAATGGAAAAGCTAAATGTCATTAAAGAATGTTTAGTGCTTGCTTACATTTTGTTGTCATTATCTCAAATTGCTTTAGAAAAAATATTTGAGTTCTAATTTACAAACTTCCCAAACTTGTCCATCATAATTTGTCATTCACTTAACCATTATTCCTCTTGATATAAGTTGTCCTCTCAAAATGATATTGTTCTTAGATTTGAATAGAGAATATTTAGCTTTAAAGTAACTGGCCCCTCTGACAGAATAACTGGCCCGAGTCTGGCCCCTGTAGTTGCAATCCTAAGTAACCCTAACCCATATGCATTTGTTTTTTGAAGACCAACGTCTGACATCAAAAAAGACATGGTAAAGGCACTGGTAGAAACCTTCCAACGCCTAAGAAACAGCAGTGGATAAGTGGATATGTAAGTTCAAATGTTGCAGCCTATTTTTGCAAACAGAAAAATCTAGCCTTCTGTGTATGTCTGTTACACCTTTACTGCCTTGAATTATTTTGGAAAACATATCTTTGTATATAATTATTTCAATCTTCACTCTCTAGGAGTCATGGTTTACTCATGGCAGGTATCGTCATCCTGCAACTGGATACATTAAAGAAAGATTGAGGAATATTCGTTAAGAGACTGAGAGGCTCTAGAAAAGAAGGGAGACAACATCAACATCACATTGAAGATGATGTGAACTTAATAGCCAGGCACATTGTTCTTCCATTACCAGGTATGGGTCTGGTAATGAAAGAGCAATGCCTTGTGTATGAAATGTGCTTAAGTTTGCCTTGCCTTGCATTACCACTGTATTCATGAGTGTCAGCAGTGCCTGGTGAAGGGCCAATTGGAGCCTTTGAGACAAGCTCAATGAAAACTAACCTTCTAAGCTACTGCTGCTGAGCAGATAAAAGAAAGATGGGAGAATGAGACGACCTTCCTTGGAGCTGGTCATCCAAACCCTGCAGTTCTTGCAGCTGCCCTGAATCCTTGTTTGAAGAAGTAATGACATCAGAGGAAGTGTTCAGGGTTCAGACAACCATTCAGAACGTTGCATTTGAAAGCAGCAGGAAAGACTGCTGCTGCAATGATTCTGAACATCTGCAAAATGAAGCAAATGATGAGGAGAGTCACAATGTTTTAGATGACCTACTGTCAGACACAGGCAGCAGTGAAGAAGAACATGAAAAGGACGAAGAGAACCTGAATCAAGTAGTAAGGAATGAAGTCCATTTCAAAAAGGCAAGCTCTCTTCAGTGGTGGAAGACAAATGTGGCATGTTTCCCTACATTGGCCAAGCTCACCCAACTAAGCTAAGAGAGGTTAAACCATTCTGAATGTATCGTTGCTGATGGGTGAAAACCTTGTATATTTAAAATGTCAACTTTTCAAGAGCTAAGACAAACAGCCTTGTTTTTTAGCTTGACCACAGTGCATTTTTGAGTTTTTCCAATGGGGTTTGTGAGAATACTCCATGCCCCTAACTAACTCTTGATTTTTGAAACACATGCACGACTCTATAGCGGGTTTTATACATTAATGAAAATAGCACGTAAATTGACGCTAGACACGTATTTGGGCTTGAAAAGGGTCTCCGTGTAGGTGTTGCGTACCTGCCCAAGAATCTCAACTTGGTGCGGAGTCGCGCACTCTGATTGGTTGATCATAGGGGCGATCACGACGACATCCAACTCTTCAAGCTCCAACTGCTCCAACACCCCATTCCTTCAGCTGCATTGCTATAGTCGCTTCCTTTTTTTTTTTCACCAGTGATTGTTGTCACTGGGTATCTCTACTTTTTATTACTTTGTCAAACAGACAGACAGAAAGTGAAATGGGGATGGAGCTGTAACCGCTGTGTTGTTAGAATAGCTTGATTTGGTAATGATATTTTGGCATGTTTTGAACTGATGTTAATGATGTAGCATATATTTGTGCTTGGTTGAAGTTACGTAGCTAGCTAGATACAATATTAATATGTAGGCAGCCATATGTTGTGAAGTTCACTGAACTTCATGTTTTCCAATAATACTTTGTACATATTGGCATGACTATATTTAACCCCTTTTGTTGTTCTTTTGTTATGTGCTGTGGTTAGGGAGAAACCTCCATCACATCAGCAGTGGACCACATGACTGGCCAATATCTCATTTAATAAAAGGCCAATATTGGCCCAATTTATTGGCAAATCAATATATTGGTCTAATCTTAGTTGGAACTCATGTTTTCTTGTCATATGTAATAAAATAGATGCGGACAGAGATTGAAAAAGAAAGACAGGTGATGACACAACAGCAAGGTGATAGCCATACATGAAAAGAGCACCCTAGACAATTAATTCTTAACCATAGGACACAGTAATTATACTTCTCAGAATAAAAAAGGGTAAATAAATTATTGAAGAGTTGATGCCCTTGGAGTGAGAAGCAACTAATTAGCTTGTCATCATTAGTGGAAGTGGTCAGTGTGTGACAGTTGCAAACCAATTGATTGCACCCAGCGATTTGGTCGACAATCCCTTGAGGTTAATCATTGACAGGATGGAGGGGTCAACCACTCCATGGCTCAAGGCGTCCAGGGTCGGTCGATAACCCTTCATCTGGAACTCAGTAAGAATTTATCTTGAGAGCCACCACTCCTCAAAGCGCCAATACTTAACAACTTTATGAAGGGATTAGAAATGTGGATGGCCTTGGAGGATGAGGATGTGTCAGATTGAGGTGAGCAACTGGATGTCTAATTAATGAATTGCATAGACAATTACCCTAAAAACGATATAATACAGACTACACAATAGCTTATACAACATCATTTCATATGTAGTCAGTGCTATATAATAGCCCTTAGTAAACAGTTTGGGAAAAGACTCACTCAGCATTAAACAATGTGCTTTTGATTAGAATCAAAATCAAAGGTACAAAGGTTTTTTATTTGTCTTGGTTACATTGGTGTAGAGACATATTGTCAGCTTGTTTCTCAGTATGTACTGACACATGATACAAGGACAACAGGACCTTATATAAATTGTGAAGGGACAGTGCTTTGGATAGTAGACTACATATCTCATTCATCATATACCAGTCAGTATTCAGTAACTATGTGCATTCCAGCAGGGCATTATGGTTGCAGGAAATTCATTGAGACATGGTATATACTTTACCAAGATGTCTTTGGACTACTGAGTTTTTGACAGAAAATAAGCCAGAACACACACACACACACACGTTGGACGTGGCTCACGGAAGGGCTGTTGTGGGTGGACTTAACGCGTTCGACTCCTGTTTTGGCTAAAATATCTGAAATAAACCAACATCTTTACTTTTTCTTAACATAGATCATTTAGATGCAGTGTAATTACTAGTTCGGCTGTACTAGATATTTGATATATTCAGTAGATATACCTTTTTCGAGCCTACTTACAACCCTACTTTGCAAACCGGAAGAACTATTTTTCGCTATTTTTTTTTTATAGCGATTTCTATCAAGCTGCATGGCGCGGCTCTAGGGAATTGTAGTTTTTAAAAAATATTAGTGTTTTTCCTAGAATTGGAAGTTGTAAATACTAAATTGAGAGTACACTGAGGAGTTTAAGGGGATGGTAAACACATTTGTGTAATCAGTGTTTAACCCAGTTGTTGACTATACTCACATGATAGCTGAGGTCAAGAGCTCTCTATAACAGTTGGTCCCATGTCTGTAACCCCTTTTGTTGCTGAATTATAAGCATTCAAACATACACCGAGGTCAAGGTTCAAAGGACAGTATTTCAAAGCAGGAGCCATGTAGAATCTTCATACTGACATATGTTACTCTCCAGGTTGAGACCTTTCCAACGATGTATTTGGTTTAGCTCTACGATAAAGTTTTAATTTTCTCATTTCAGGGACACAAGCCATATCAGGCCTAGTTTCAGAGAGCACTTTGAAGGCCCAATATATAAAATGAAGCTTTTTGTTTGTTGATTCTGATTGAAAGGGCTATGTCATGCTGACATAAAATCCCAAAACCAAGAATCATAAAGATACAAAAAATCTCCAGGGTTGTGTAAATAGTAGCCTATGGTCTTTTCAGCCTTAAGGCCCTGACACACCAGGCCGACGGTCGGCCGTCGGCCAATGTCGGGCCGTCGGTAAGCGTCTGTGTCCCTAGTTTTTGCGGTGTGTCCCGCACCGTTGGCACTAGTCGGACCCTGTCGGCGGCTTTTCGGCCGATTGAGCATGTTGAATCGGCGGCGGAGCCCGTCGGTGAGAGAGATCACTCTGATTGGAAGGCTCTTCTCCATTCTCTACAGGAGTCGAACGCGCCAAGTCCACCCACAACAGCCCTTCCGTGAGCCACGTCCAACGTGTGTGTGTGTGTGTGTGTGTGTGTGTGTTCGACTCCTGTTTTGGCTAAAATATCAGAAATAAACCAACATCTTTACTTTTTCTTAACATAGATCATCTAGATGCAGTGTAATTACTAGTTCGGCTGTACTAGATATTTGATATATTCAGTAGATATATCTTTTTACTACCACTTTGCAAACCAGAAGAACTACAACTGTGGTTTCAGCGATAGCAGCGTGCATAGCAACCACCATAGCAACGATAGAAAGCCTGAATGAATCTTGTAATAACTAACAAACTAAACATCATATACATTTACTGAACGAAGATTATGAAAATAAAATGCACATTTCTCGCTAGAAATGTTATCAAAACGCATTTTAATGCTGAAACTATCTTAAAATATTGCATTTTCCACTAGAATAAAAGGAATGTCAGGGTTTTTTTTTTTTCAGAGAGAAACTTGACAGTCACGTGACGTAGACGCAGACCAATGTAGCCATCTCCTGCCGCCGGTAGGGGTGCTAATTTAGGAAACGCTCCTGTGGGTCGTATTAGAGGGTAGGAACAAACGACCTATGTGGTCGTATGGGTTGGAGGACTTGTTGTTTGGGGGGGTTGTGAGATGATCTAGGAAAAATTAAAAAAACAGACTGCCTCTGCTATATTGTATCTAATATTTGCAATAAATCTTATTTATAAATGATAGATAAAGCCATTTTTTCTTATAAAATAATGAACATTATTCAGCCTCCAGATTTCCACTTAAAAAACTGATAACAAAAAGAAAATAATTGGCCAGTGTCGATATTTTGACGTACTCCATTTGGACTCATTGTTAGCAGCAAGAGGCCTGGAAACGGAGCTCACCGTTTCAATGACAGCCGTCTCGCGGGAGTCATTATTCTCTGCGGGTCCAAGTACTACAGGTATGTAGAGACAAATTATATTTAGGTCCAAAATCGCCTAACTTATCCTTTAAAGATTTTACAACCACTGCTGTAACTGACAAATGTATCTGTATAAATGGGTCTCCCACATGGGAAACCAAACATCTCAAGCTGAATGGCTCTAGGTCCCTCCTCCATAATAAAGGTGGACAAATTTACTTCCTGCAAGAAAAGCATTAAAATTCACGTGCTCCTGTATAGTTTAAGGTAGAGCATGGCACAACAGTGTCAGGTTTAGGGGTTCAATTCCCACTAAGATGGGTAAAAGCATCCACCAAATATTATGTCATTCTTCCACAGGAAACTCCCTTATCTCATCTTGAGTGATGCTTGCTCGCCCAGTGTTAGCTATAGTTTTGCAACTGCGGTGGCTAATCTGTGTGTGACCAAAAAACGTATTTCTGCCGGAAAATATTTGAGTGATGCTAGCCCTCCAGTGTTTGGATAACAATGTGTGTTTGTAACTGCAGTGGCTATAATCTATGCTGACAAAAAATATATTTTGCTGGCGAGTAACTTTAGTTAGGGCCTACAACTAGATTGAGCTAGCAAAGCTGTTTTTTGTGTAACAGGTGTGGAATTTATTAAATTATATGCTAATGAAGTGGTGCTCACTATTGAATGATGCTCACTCACCCAGTGTTTATATCACAATGTGTGTTTGGAACGGCAGTAGCTAGATGTGTGACAAACAATATTTTTGTTGGCGAATATTTTAGTTACAGCTAGACCGAGTTAGCAAAGCAGTTTTTCCTTAGAGAGTTTGGGCAATGCTAACAAAACATTTTGGCTAACATGGTACTACTATGATACTACTAGAAGACAGCTAGCGGAGCGCAGAAATATAGTGGAGTGGATCTATGTTCTTGACATTGGTGAATGATGTGGTTATTCTGTGGTTATGTGGTTATGTTATATTATTCCAGGACTGTAATAACTTCAAATACAGCAACAGTTTATGCTGCACCTAGCTAGGAGCCATGACACTGTACAACATCTGTACTTGTCTGTGTTTGTGTTTCTGTGCGAACAAAATTCAAAGTGTGTCCTCTTTCTTTTGCGCCAAATCATACCCCAGGACATGATAGAATAAATAGAGAGAACAACACATAGCATTAACCAATTTACACCGCAATGGTCTAATTTTTCTACAGCTATGTCATCAAAATTCATTTGAGAATGATATATTGAGGCAAATATTCTATACATATGGGCTTTAAGCAGACTGTTTGGGTGGAAAATATGGGAAAGCGTATGGATAATTGACGTATCGATTTACTTAGAGTTGTTGTGGATGTTACAAGCAGTCGCAATCGGGTGTTTACATTTTCATATACATTATAAATACTCTGTGTGAGAGAAATTTCCATATGCTTTAATTAGCAGTTTCAACTTGGTTTCACTCTGCATTCCACATTATGTACTCCTCCATGTTATCTCTTTCACTTCTTTATACTCCTTATAGTGCCTTATAATAACCACCAATATAACCACCTATACATACAGTATAATTGCATAATATCTGCATAGCCTATAAGGTTTAACTTACAGCTGTATGCATTTACACATATTCTGCTGCTGTGTAACTTTCATGTATTTACCACGACTTGGTGCCTGGTACTTATCGGTTCAAGGACAGGTGAATGCTCCAGAATGCCTTATATGTTTCCCCGTCCCTGTGTGTCTTTCTCACTATAAAGAACCTAATTATTCTCATCTAACTCAGAGAACAAAGAACCTGCCACCAACTTGTGTCTTTCTTCTCTCCGTGCACGTATAATAAACCTGTTTGGAAAGAAGACAAAGACCTCTCCTTTGATTACTTGCTTTCTTCATCAGTTTATACTAACTTCTTGAACACACTGTATTATTAAATACCTTACTGATCCCATCATATTAGATATTTTTTTCTAATTTGTAAAACATGCAGCTTAAAGCTGCAATAAGCGATTTTTCTGACCACTAGAGGGCAACAGAAACCGCAACACATTTGTAAACTAGAAGGGCACCGAGAGCGCAGACCTCCGCCAAGGTTCGTGCTATTATTGCTTGTTCGTGAGTCGGATCCGGATCCGCTCCAAAATGTAATGGGTTCTTCCTTGGCCCATGCTACACCCTTCCACGAAGTTTCATGAAAATCGGGCCAGTAGTTTTTCCGTAATCCTGCTAACAGACAAACAAACAGACAAACAAACAAACAAACGGCACCGAAAACATAACCTCCTTGGTGGAGGTAATAACACACAGCAAAGCCACTGCACAATGGATGCCTACGAAGGACAAATGGAAGGATAAATGTAAGTGCAAGTTTACTTGCTCGCTTCATCGATTCTGCCATTTTGAGTATTTTTTTCAGGAAGGGGAGGGGATGAGGGCCGCTGTTAAA
This sequence comes from Centroberyx gerrardi, assembly GCF_048128805.1. Classification (NCBI taxonomy): domain Eukaryota; kingdom Metazoa; phylum Chordata; class Actinopteri; order Beryciformes; family Berycidae; genus Centroberyx; species Centroberyx gerrardi. The sequence continues at coordinate 2,878,654 of NC_136004.1, read as the reverse complement.
TGAGGGAGGAGCCAAGCTAGTTTTAAAACAATGAAAAGCTACTGAATGGACCGGGAGGAGCTTCATTCCGGTGCAGAATTTGACAACAAGCTTTAGAAAAGAGGTGAAAACAGCAACAGCTGGATATTGGTTTATATCATTATGTCTCAATGAAATCTCCACATAGCACACATTAGTTTCAGGATTGGTTATAAGGTCTGATATCACTTATTGCAGGTTTGAGCCAAGTTCAGTTAAATCTCTTCTTAAACCCATTTTTATAAAAAATGCTTTCTATAATAACTCTTAGATTCTTAACTATTTGTTCATATGTAGGGGAGACCGGGGATGATTGTAACACATTTTGTCTCAGTCCCTATAACTCTGAGAGTTTTGATTTAGATGTACAGTCACTGTGTGTGTGTATGTGTGTGTGTGTGTGTGTGTGTCTTTGACTACACTGATCCTTTTGAACTAAACCATTTTAACATCTCATCTGTGCATACATGTATGGGTTGTCTTTTTAACAAAATGAACTGAAATTTCAGTGAATTAAACTTAAATCTTAAGTCACTTCAAACTTAATTGACTTGAAATGTGGTGTTCCATCACATAACTGTTTAATAAATGAGTCACAATAACACTTTTTTCAACAGTGTTACAACTGTCCCCACCCCTGTCAGCCATTATATTTCTAGCTGTTGTAGAAAGGTGGTTTGAAATTAGCATGGATGGAATGCATCACATTTTACTTGAAAGACTGCTGTTTAATCTAATACAAGGTCTATCATTTTTACTTCAACAATATCAGTGCTAATCAAAATATAAACTTGGTTCAAAAAATTACTTTCTTACCATATCTGTTTTTTGGCTGTAAAATCTGCAGCTTTACTTACACAGCCATGAAACTGCACATGTAAGATCAGGAAGGAAGTGGGTGTGTACAGTAGTGATCATATGGCTCTAGCTTATCCCTGATTGGTGGAAATGGTGCTGTTACAACTAACCCCAAGTTACAACCATCCCCGGCCTCCCCTATTATTATAAAAAAAAAATTATGTAGTATCTCTCTAAAGTGCTTTGTAAAAAGGTGCTATGCAAATAAAGTTTGTTAAAAGTTTATTACAATATATAGAGGGTGGTGGATTTATATAACTTTATTAAACTTTATAGAGAATATTACTGCCAGTATTTTTATTTCATTTTAAATGTATGTTATTATGGTATAGTTGGCTACCAAAGGTAGTAAAAGATAGCAAAGAGCACATAATCTTAAATCATATAATCTTAAGAATGATAGAATCAGTTTGTGATGACAGTGGAATTGTATACATTCATCATGTGAGTTCTTTGTAGAGTATCTTACCTGCAGCATTTTTATTATACTCAGCCATTTAAGCAAGTCTTTGTAAAACATCAAACATTAGTGAAAGTGGAAAATGCAGTGAATATTATCTTTACTTAGTACTCACAGCAACATTACCAGTCCCATGACAACTGCTGTTTTCATGTTCCTGGTGTGCTTTATCCTCCTCTGTTATTAATACTTATAGATTTTCCACTGTGGTTTTCTGGATTATTCAACACAGCCTGGAAATTTCTACCTGTTAACTCTTGTCTATTACACCAGGCATTTACAGTATAAAAGTTAATTACAACTCATACATACATTTAAAGAGCCACTGATGATTATGCCTCTGTTGTGCTGTTTTTCTGGACACCCACAACTGTTCAACACCTGAAGATGCAATGCTGCCATTCTGCAGGGCATCAAGCTCCTTGAAAAGTCTGGAAACGTTAAAATATCTAAGTCTAATGTCTTATAAGTAGATCCAGTTAAATACAGTTATTAGAGGTCTTATTTTCTCACCATGTAATGACAGGTTTCTGCATATCCACTCTGACATTAATACAGAACAGACGTAGTAGTACAATCTGCATCCTATCTGCTTTACTAAACACAATAACTTCATGTCATTTAACAATGATTCCTTTTTCTTATTCTGATCATTTATAGCTCCACAACTTTTATTAGCTATGTTCAGCAAGTCTTTATTTTGGTAGTTGAACTTGCCTTAAATTCCAGGTAGCACTGATAAAGTGCAGAGATTAAATTATTATACATACTAATACTTTATTTTTGCTTTGTGTGTGATCGAATAATTGCAATTTTCTATTGTTCAATTATTTTTATTTTTATTGTTGCTACTTTTATTGTCACTGCGTTACTTTGGCAACAGATACTGAAGTATCTGTATATACTATACTGAAGTATATAGTAAGATTATGTTGTTTTTTTTTGCTGCTGTTGTTTTAAATTTTGGTTTTTAAATTTGTCTTGAATTCAATTCCAGGTAGCATTAAAAAAGCCTTGAAAAGTCTTGAATTTGGCTTTCTGAAACCAGTAGATACCCTCTTGTGGTGAAGTGTTATTAACTGGGCACTAGGTAGCACTGTTCTACAGCACACTGTGTTGTCCTTCTGTAATGTAAGCTTATTACACACCAAGGCTTAGCATTTTTTTAAATGTAAATAACCCTAACCTTTTAATTGCAAACCTCAACCTATAAAGATGAGTCTGCATGTCTTTGATATTTAACTGATGAAACTCCAAAGTAAAATCAGTGTAAATGCAAAATAAAAAGTAAAAACAGAAATAGTTATGACTGCCTGTGATGATAATCCTCTAATATTTTGGTAATATTACTTGATATAACCAATTATGGACTATTTCATTTGATGTTGCAGGTATAGCAACTTTTTTAGGAATGTAAAACAATTCATTAGAATTTACAAAAAGTATTTGGGCCTGTCCAAATTGGCAGCTGCTGCCAGGAAAGTAAAATCTGTTGTAATGGATACAGGAATAGATAATTAGCATAACACATCTCTTCATTAGTGGACACATTACATTCTTTTGTGAAGTACTATGCCTTGCAACTTTCACACCTTTTTTCTTCAAAACTTAATTAACTTTGTGCTAAAAATTCACTCCATGAAGCACATCCAAAACATCATTACATATTAACTGCAAGGCTTTTTCAGTACAGTTAAGAAGACACTGGACCAGCCCAGTATTTCAAAAGTAATGAGCACTTGTTACAGTTGTGGGATCAAACTCAACACATAACTGCATGACAAAATGATGAGATGATAAAAAGTTAATATGCTTTAATCCATAGAAAATTTGATAATCCTCTCAGTATGTACAGAAAAATATACATTATAAGGCAATAAAACATACTTGTGCCATTGTCATAGCAAAACTGAAGAAGAATTCACCCTTGATATACACAAGTCTGTAGTCACTTTCCATTGTAGCGAAAACCCAAGGATCAATAAGGCCCTGCTGTAGCTACCTTATGTATTTTGTCATGCTATATTGAAATACATTAATCTTATTCAAAATAGTGCCATTACGACGCACACAACTGATTTGCATTCACTGCAGTTAGTTGCTCATTCTATTGCTCCATTCTTTAATGGATCTTTACATGTTAGACGTCAGAGGAATGGAAGATTTTATGGCTCCTTGTGCAAGACTAGTGCAATACTGAAACTTTAATATGGTAATACTGAGACTTTTTGAAAACACTGCTTTTGAATACTCAGTCTGATTTTCTACCTTGATGACAGCATAAAGTTCAAATTTTGACTAAGCTCCAGCTACGCATACATGAATATGACCTCTATGTCCATGCTTTGAGTGTATGATCACATTCATTCAGTAAATAGAGAGAAATAATAGTTCTCACTCCTATTACTCATTTTACTTATATCACTCATCCCCCAATACCTTTTCTGCAAAAATATGAAAGAAACCACATGTACGTGCATCTAATTAGACATCTTCAGTTTGGTTTCCACCATTACATTCAGAGATGTTTCACTTGTTTCATACACCTGCACTTATACATTAAGCCAGACATGTGTTTATTCATTTTCAAGGATGCGCATAGAAAACTGAGACAGATGTGCTGGATGGATGAGTGGTCATCCATGAGATCCTGTTGATTTATTCCCAGAGATCGCCTGTCAATCAAACAGTGTGTCCAGTACTGTGACGTCTTTTTCCTTGGATTCTCTGTTGATGCAGTTTGACTTTCTCTTTTCTTTGTCTGTTCAGCCATGGTGGCTATCACTGCTCATGCTAACTACCCAGTTCTTCTACTGTTTATTCCAAACTAACCGGAAACACAAAACTCATTTTTCCCAGGAAAGAGCTACCAGACACCGGCTGTTTAGAACAGTAAAAGTAAAAACTTTCATGAACTGGCTATAGGTTGAATCACTATTGTGTTACAGGAATCAGATAGAGCAAAACAGAACATGAAAATGTCATGGATTGTGACTTTAAAGCATCAAGCACCTTCAGACTTTGGACTCAGCACTCACATTCATACCTATGGACAATTTAGAGTCTCCAATCCACCGGACTTGCATGTCTTCAGACTGACCATTTGATTGACCCACCTCCTCAACACCCAAATGATTTCCATGCATTCAAAGATAAAACTTGCTCACACCTACCTAGATGTGGCTCTAGTTTCCTGTTGTTCAAAAGGCCTGGTCAGAGATCAGCTGATTTGGTGTTGTGCCGCTACACTATTTTACTCCAAAAATAACAAGACAAGCCTCAGGAAAAGATCTAGACAGAAAAAAGTTGATGGGCAGTGGCCATTTTCTCATGTTGAAAAAGCACTCTGTCCCTATGCTGGAATATCTGGTCATTATCTATTCAAAGTTACTGTAACTAAAAACACAATTGACAAGTCATTAGATAATGTAGGGGGGAACATTTATTATCATTATCATTAAACAGTTTATTAAACATTTGAGACGGTATTTGATGTAACTTTCTACATTCTATTGTACTGTACTGTCCTGAAATGTATTGTATGCTGTACTTAAGTATGAATAAGTGTAACATGGAACTGTTTTTTATGTCCTCAATCTTAGAAAACCCCTTCAAAATCCATTTCAGATATAGGAGTAAGTATTTTAAAACAATGCAGGTTAAACACAGCATCCTTCTCACTGTACAGAATGTTTTAAGTTCAATTAAGTTCACAGCAGAACCACCTGGATTCAGGAAAAGCTTTTCCTTTTCAACTATTTAAAAAAGGGTTCTCCTATATTTGGACTACTTTTTGTGGCTTTTCTTTTGTTTTTCAGTGTAGATTACCTAACCAACGCTGCCCCCGCTGATGATAATTGATTTGCATCACCCAAATGATACATGCTACATCAGAGTGAGCCTTAATTGTAGGGCCACTGTAGTAAATGGTGGGCAATTGCAGGGTTTATAGCAATTATGTTTACACCGCAGACATCTACATATATAACCGTTCACTTTAAACACCATCTTGTCAAAATCTCAAGTGAATATGTGATACGATTCAAGATAGGACTGCTTTGCTTTTGGATGCAACTATGAATAAACATAGAGTTGATGGGGCATATAGAGAGAGAGAATTACTAAAAATACTTTGCTAAGTATTTGGGCTTTACATACCTTCAACATGGAAAGTAAATACAGTGAAGACAGTTTTTGCCATTTTCTCCACCATATTTTCAGATTTTAGAAATAAAAAACATTGAGTTGGTTGGTTTGTGTTGCTTTATAAACTTGGCTTTATAGACTTTATAAAGTCTCACAGCATGACGTTTTATAGCCTTTGCAGATGAGGCTTTTAGATTCTGTTTTCACTATGTGGACATCAGCTGTGAAGCGAAGGCTGGCTTGGCTGGAGATAGAGAAGAAGTCAGAAGTCTGGCCTTGGACAGCAGATAATCTCTGAGAAAGTGGAGGGCAGCGCTGCAGGACTTTCTACAGGACTTTGGCTGTGTGGCCGAGTGGAGCTATGGAGGAGAGGTATCCTTTTTCTCTGTGTGTAAGCAGTACATGGGATGTAACATGAGGGTTCATGTTTCTCTGCCCTCTGAGGTCATGATAACACTAATGGAAATAAATGTGACAATATCCAAGAAAGAGCAAACTGAGCACCATCTCTCCATAATCCTATATCTAATGTTTTATGGCCAAGCAGGCCTTCCTAGATTTTAATTTTCGACAGATCACAGTAATAATTAATATGATTTAGCTTTTCAAAAGTTACAAAAAGATGCAGTTTTCAAATCTTATTTTCCTATTTCGTCAAATGTGCTTTTCATGTCTGGGTGATGGTCTGTAGGAATTATAGCCTATTTTAAAAACAGAATAATAATGCTAAGACTTACTGGGTGCAGGTTTAGTCTATTAAATCTGTATTCTAAACAAAATAGGTTTATCTTTCTTTTTAAATCTGACATGTATTTAGCTGTAGGCTACTGTCCTACAGCTAAAGAGAGATAAATATGTCACCTTGTCTATGTGGAGACTGATTAAGCAGTGCTGGGTTTGATTCAAAGCTCGCTGTGTGCTGTGGCTGAAGTGTCTCCCTGCCCTCCATATTTCTCCCAGTATTGACGTGTTGTTAGCAGATGGAGCAGGAGGGCTGATCTCTGCCTCCAGAGGTCATTCTCACTACAGTTGCCACTTGTTGCCAAAAGCAGCTCCGTGCTCCAACATTCAACACCAACACATTTCAACTATTTATTCAGCCACTATCGAGAACCAGTTATCTGGATGTTGAATGCGGAACATTATCAGGTCTGACTCAGAAAGGAGACTCTTGTGATCCGGCTGATATTTCGGCGCATCTGACGGAGAGAAGCATGGTTGATAACACAAGTATAGCAACTAAATCTGCTTTGGTAAGCGTCCAGGTTTTTATTCTACTGGATTATTAGCCTTAAGTATTGTATAACTGAAGGCCGCGGTATTTTCTCTTCTTTAACTAATGCAGTTAACAACTGCTAGTAATGTTACACCTTTAGAAACTTTATATTTGAGTAGTTTCATGTAAAGCCAGCGGTGTTTTACGCACTTGGCGCAAGTTTTTCGTGTTGGCTTGACCGCTGACTTTTTTTGGTATTTTGTACAGTTTGAAGCCACACGAAATGGCCTCAGTGTTGTCAGTGAGGCTAATTGGTGGTGCATGTGTTTTAATCTTATAAAGTGCATGTGATAGTCAATGACGGTCCCCCTCGTCCCCTCCGCAGCAAGCCTCGTTCTCCTCCGCCGGCAGCCTTCCCCTCCTGGCTCCCTCCGCCTCCTCCCACAGCCCCTTCCCCGGCTCGCAGTCCCACCAGCCCGGCAGCGGCGGCATGAAGCTGGAGGCGGTCATGGAGAACCTGCAGCGGCAACAGGCAGCGCGGCTGGCCCTGGAGGACAAGCTCCGGCAGGCGGAGAAAGAGAAAGACATCCGCTCCATGGTGGAGTCCCAGATGCACCAACAAGCCTTAGCTTTCCGCCACTACCAGGCGGCGGTGCGGGGCGCCTTGGCCGCCGGAGTTGTCACCTCGTCCCCCGGGCTGACGCTCCCTCACATGGAGGTCCGCAGGCAGGCGGAGAGAGCCGACGAGGACGGCAACACCTCCAGACCCGGCGCGGACGATACGGAGCAGGACGAGGAGGGAGATGACATGGAGGAGCAGGGGGTCATGGACGAAGAGGAGGAGGATGAAGACGAGGACATGGAGGGCGGGTTGGAGCACTACCCGCACCGCCAGCCGGTGCTCCAGGGAGCCTGCTTGTCTCCAAAGAGCGCCCCGATGCATCTGATGTCCAGAGTCCCGCCGGCCTTCGCCTCGGCCCGGCACGCAGAGTCTCCAGCGCCGCTCTCCCAGTCCCAGCACCACGAATGGACCTATGAGGAGCAGTTCAAACAGGTACAACAACATCGTCTGGCACTGACCTACTAAACACTTCACCTCTTTTCACAACAATAAGCTCCTGTGTTTCTGTATTTCAGTCTGTTTGTGAGTTTGACAGTAGCTTGTCGTTAGGCTTTGTGCAGTTGTTTCTGCAATAATAACTTGACAGCAGTGATTTTCATCGCAGAATATGACTGCAATAAATGTCTGGAGAATTGCTCTATTTGATGAGTGTCGACTCATCGTTATGCTTGGTTTGCTTGATAAAAATTTAGATATTCGTTTGAAGGAGTTTTTATCATAGGAAACTTTTTTCTTAGAGCCGTCTCCTATTTCTAGCGTCTCACCTCCCCATGAAGGGCCCCATGATATATGGTTGACAACATTTGCTATGAGGCTCCTAGTATGTAGGCTACTTTTCAAAGAAAAAAAGTAATTCTGTCCATAGTGTTTGTGTTTGAGGCATATACATATAAGAGTTAGTCACCAGAACTACTGTCACTATATGTTCCTTTTTTATTAGTGTGAGCACACTACAAAAGTAATATTCAGAAATGCAGAAAGTTGATTTAAGTTTATCTAATTAAGTTGTAGCTTTAAAAACTGGTCAAAAAGCTGAACCACTAAGTGTCTTACCTGTCAATTACCAAATAAGATTCAACTGAGGCTGAATCCTGGCAAGCAAAAAAACGTTAGAATGAGGCTAATAGAAATTAACATTTTGACAGTCATCTACTTAATCTCTGTGTGTTGCATTGTACAGTGATATTGAGTGATTTGAGAGAAGCCATTTCTCCTAAACAGCTATTTTGTTTTGTTACCGGTATTACAGCATAGTTAATGACAGTGCCAAGTTAGTTTGATTGATATACAGTTCTCTATATTTCCAATTCCCAGGCTCCACAGAGTATGCAGATCTATATTCTCTGAGCGATTGTGGATGAGGCATGTCATTCTTTATTTATGATGGATCATTTAGAGACTTCCCTAAATGTGATGTGTACATTAGGGACTGCATTAGCGCTGCACATTAAAGCAACCCATCTCACAGAAATGCAATTTAAATATGGCTGAAACCAATAGCCTTGATATAGAGACAATTACGTGTGGAAGATGGACAGAAGAGCTTGTCGAAAGAACATTCGCTGCGCAATTTGCATCTTTTCTATGTACAAGTCAATGATTCATTAGTCGTCCAGTTAGGGTTATTCTTGTTATAGGATACTTCTTTGCAATCTGGTAATTTGAGTTTATACTTGACGTTTATCAGCACACAGGATATGATGTAACTATCCCTTACATCAGTTATCAGATGTTACACACAGTGGCAAAACTGTTGTAAAGTATTTCAGTCACAGTATTGTGTGTGTGTGTGTGTGTGTGTGTGTGTGTGTGTTTATGTGGAGTGGATCTATTTAAAGCCTATACACCTACTGTATAATTATAATCCTGTTGCTGTAGAAAAGTGTCTGCTGAAAAGTCTCCTATTTGGATTAAGACGGTTTTTCTTGCTACATGTTAAAATCAGATCAGGCTATACATACTGTCCGGTTCAAAGATTCCCCAGGATGTGCAGTTATTGTGGGGGTCATTTGTATGTAGTCATTCAGTGTAATGGTCATGGGACAATAAAAGGATGCTTATGGCTGCTAGGCAGACAGAGTGGAGCCAGCATACTAAGCATGCTCAAAGCTGCAAAACAAAACCACATTTGAAGGCAGTAAATGCATCTTTGGAAATAGGAACAAGATGTGGGCTAAATATAAAAGGCCCCGCTAAGGTGGAGAAGTTTTAATCTGATCTTAACCGAAAGAGACCAGCCGATGTTTACAGTAGCTCCTAAATCAATATAGACCTTGTTTGTCAATGCATCTCTATTAGAAACCCCAAAACCGATTTCTTTATTTGTGCTTATTCAAGAAAAGCCATCGTTTTAGTTTCCTTTGATTTGGATTGTTTTCTTTTTCCATTTTTTTATCTTAAATTCAGCTAGATGGTAACCGTAGGCTGAAATATTTGATTCTAATGAGTGGTGACAGTCAGGTGATAAAACCTTACTTCAGCTTTTACAGTAATGACCCAGCGGGAGAGAACGTACAGCGCAATCTAAAGAAATGAGATCGTAAAACATAAAAGAAATTCCTTACAGTCGCAAAAAAGAAAAAAAAGACACCAAGTGGAGAAGACAAAGACCTGAGGCAGAAAGAGAGAGAGAGAGAGAGAGAGAGAGAGAGAGAGAGAGAGAGAGAGAGAGAGAGAGAGAGAGAGAGAGAGAGAGAGAAGTAGTTGCGTATAGTTTTGGCAGCAGCTCAGGAAATGCAGGAAACTGGACCTGGTGGTATTCCAGCCTGGCTCACACCCAAAAATGCTGGGATCTCCCTGTCTGGCAGTGTGTGTGTGTGTGTGTGTGTGTGTGTGTGTGTGTGTGTGTGTGTGAGTGCGTGTGTGTGTGGCTGGAAGTCGGCTTGTTGCCAAACTATTACGAAACAGAAACAAAATCGCGTGCTCTTACACACTGTGCCGTCCTCCCTCTCACACACACACACACACACACACACACACACACACACACACACACACACACATACACTATTTACAAGCATGCAGGCATACTGTATTTATATGAGCCTGCAGGCATTTGCATATACAGCCATATAGTGATGTGGTGGTAAATAAAAAGGAGACTGAACTCTGACCTCCAGTCAGTCGCCAGGCAAACAACCACCAATAGAAACAAAAATGATACTTTATATAATTTCAACAATATTTACACAAACGCATACATTTATTTTATCCCTGAAATTTCCTTAATTTCTCATTACATAAACATTAATTATCCATTAAACATAACAGCTTTAAAAAAGTAAGGTTAGGATCATGGATTTATAAGGGATTTATTCATGGGTTGATTCACAGAGACACTAGTAATTAAGGGATTTTTCATGCCTTCTGTGCAGGTTTACTGGGTTATTAATTAGTTATTAATGGAAAGTTCCTTTCTCCCTGAATTTTACATTACATTAGAAAGTAAGCAGTCAAACATTAAGGGGTGTTTAAGGTGGTTTTGATGGGGTCTCCTCCATTAATAACTCCCTGAACTAATTTTAAAGGGATTTTGCATGAATTAAGGGGTGAATTAATGTAAATGTAAAGTTATTTTAAGGGATTACTGGTTTGATAGTTACACTGTGAATTGTTTATTGAGTTTAATTAGGTTTAACCTCCACTACGTCCCTGCAGACAAATCAAGCTAAGCTAAGCTAAGCAACAGTAATAGAAAGACAAAAAAATGATACGGTTATGAAAATGGCTTTATCTCTGCCTGTTGATCTGATGTGTATTTATGGTCGGTGTGGTGTCAGTGTTTCCAGCAGTTCCTCCGTGACACATACAGTCTTTGCTCTGTTGATAAAAGGCCACTATAGAATATGCTTTGGACTTTGCTTTGTTGTGACAAAATGGCATAATGTGAAAACTGAAGAATTTGTTCATTTAAAAAAAAAAATGCTCATGAGGAATCCTTAGTGACTGAATTGTAGTTTCAGTTTTCACTTTGATCGGACAGAATTGGAAGCGGATTGACCGGTTGATATCAGTGTGTTAGGTGGTGTTGCGCTAATTACAGTTTGTCGCAAATTCCACCATTTGCGTCAAGTCTTCCTTTGTCTGTAAACTCAGGAATGAAGGCTCTGTCATTCGCCTACCTGAAAGCTTCTGTCAGATGTTTCTAGTGATTCAAAAAGCTGAAATGGCCCAGCAGCAGTCCTTCTTACTATGTTAAGAACACTAAAATGAATTTAAAATGAATCCCATTCCCTGCTATCTTAGACAAATGCAGTTAATCGTTGTGTTTTATCGTTTCAAATCTTCACCAATGGAAAGCAAAGCATATTTTTAAGTATTTCTTTTGTTAAGTAAATCACATTTCCCTGAGTGAAAATGCCATATCATGAACATGTCATTGTTTCGGTGCGTGTTTGGGGAGCCACTCCTTTTTTGGATTGCACCTCTCCGGCTTGTTTTTCCAACAACTACAGAAAAGGTGGTGGAGGAGGAGGAGGAGGAGGAGGGAGCTCCAGCTGTACCGGTGTATGATTTCACTCCTGGAGCCTCTATAAAGCTGCTGCCTCCCCCTCCCCCTAACCCCTCCCCTCCCCCCCGCCACTGAAATAATCTATCTCTATTTCCTAAATTTTTTGCACCAAATCAAATTGCCTTTTACAGATAAGCGTTGTCCCGCTTCGAGAGGCAATTTCCCTTTTGTCACTCATCGGTAATGAGACTCTACACTGGAGCTTTATAGCAAAAAGGATTCGCTCCTGATGACTTTAATGCAATGGCACGGAGAGGCGACTTAACGGAGCAAAAACAACACAACGGTGAAAAGAGGGAAATGAGGCAATTGAGAAATCATAGAGAGGAAGGCAGACAGCAAGGATTAAGCCGCAGGAAGCCGAAGCAAAACAGTAGTAGCGGTTAAAGCGCTCTCTCTCTCTCTCACGCATACGAACGCATGCTCGCTCCGTCGTTTCCCGGGGTTTATTTTCGGGGGCGTCCCGTCCCGTCCCCGGGCCGAATCGCGGATGTTTCTGCAGCCTGATATTTTTGGTAGCGATCTATCCGAGAGGGCTTGTCTTCAAAAACACTCACTTCAATCCCCTCCTATTCCTGCACCTCCACCCACTTTAATGTGGCCGTAAAACCTGGGCAGAGACCCCCTCTTTGAAAGAGACACACGCTATAGCGCACTGTAACTCTTGTGTCAACACACACTGTCGCGGATGCGCGTTTTTGCTGGCTGGGAATCCAATAAGCGCCCCCACCCCCACCCCCCAGGATGCAGTATTCCTGTGAAGTTAAAACATATGCATGAAGTAAAAATTCTCCATATGGCAAAGAGCTTGATTTCTTTGTTGCCACCCCCCCCCCCCCCACCCCCCCCCCCGAATGCATCAAGCGGTACAGGCAACAGGGTGGGGGTGGGGGCGGGGGGTGTGTGTGGGGCCCCGGCTTACTCGGATCGCCCCCCCCCCTCCCGCCGGGATCGGAGGCTCCGCATATTCATCCGACAGATGTACCCTCAACTTTAAAATGTGCTCCGTCACTGGAAATGCGTTAACGGCATTCCTAGATTCTTTCACTGTGTGCTATTACTTTTATATAGGGGTGCCACATGGATGGAGGGGAGAGGTGGGGCTGTAAAAGGAGAGAAAAAAAAAGAAGTGATAGAGGAAGAGGAGGAGGATTTTGAAGTGTGTGTGTGTGTGTGGTCAGCCTAGTGGGTATCAGTGTTTTAGTACAGTGCTTGCCCAAGCCCCCCCAACCCCCGGCTCCTCTCCGGAGCCAAGGGTGAAAGTATGCCGGCCGGGACCTTTTCTTTTCTTTCGTTTTGCATTCATAAGTTAAGGGGGGGGGGGGGGGGGGGGGGATGGGAGTGGCCAGTGAAAAAGTGGGCTTGGCACAATGCACCATTGAGGTGTACTTGTTTTCTCTGCAAATGGCTCCTCTCTTTTCATTAAAACAGAGGCAGGACCAACTTGTTCAAACACCCTCCCCAGCCTCAGTGTGGGTGTTACTTTTTTAATCGCACCCGCCTGGAATTTCTGCAGCTGCTTGCAAAAGCCCCCTCTCTGTTTACGAGATGGTCGGCAAACATTGCCTCACCGCCCGCCTGTGACTCCGTTTTTTCCATCCCCACTTTGTGGAGGAGACGTTTGGAATGACCGCTGTGTTCTGTTATCTTTTGATTTCATTTATAGATCTTTTTTTTTTTTTTTAGATCGCATCATCTTTGTACATTCACGGTTATTAACAGTGTGATGGGAGAATGTGGTTTTGGAATGTGGCGCAATGAAATGTTTCACATCATTAGTTATGGGGCCCACAGAGGCCCTTAAGGTTTGAGTTATGGGGTTTGGACCAGGCCTCCTGCCACAGCTTACTATACTTGACTGTGGTTAGACTTAGCTTCATTTTCACACCATTGTGCATTGCTCTAGCTCCAGTCGTACTTTGTAGTATGATCAATGATCTATGATCTAGATCAGTGATTCTCAACCTTTCATATCAAGGACCTCTAATTTAGTCCACATTAGAGCCCAAACCCCCATTTGATGAGATTTTGTCTCTCAAACACAAATCTGAGAAAATTTTTATTGTTAGATATGATTTTTTCCAGAATTCCATGACTATCTGTATTGTAGTTAGAGAGATAACAGTGAAACTATGATCAAAACAGTCATTCTTCTACATTCTCTAATTGTGTTAACTTCTTGTAAATTAAATAATGGTGAAGTTTAACAATTCATCAATTTGCTGTGGACCCCCTGGAACCCTCTCAAGGACCCCTGGTGGTCCCTGGACCCCACGTTGACAACCACTGATCTAGTACTATGAATTACCACACAGTAGCAACATATACTCGTGTAACAGAAAAAAGGGAACGTTGGAAAAGAGGAAAGGGTCTTTGGTATCCACTGCACACAGTTTTTCTACCTCAGTGTTATGCTATCTCTTCCTCCAAAAGATGAAAGAAAAAGCTACTAGCCTCTCTTTAACCTACAAAACACACTAAGAACTGCTCTCCTCCTGTACTTTCAAATGGACAGATAACAAACCCAGGGGGGAAATTCACTGATTCTTCAATATATGCAACCTTCAGCCTCATTTGCATTGGTAGTCTGGTGATTCAGCAGACCCCCCCCCCCCACTGTGTGTATGTAATCAAAAGCTGTACAGTCAATGCCTGGAGATTTGCATGTGCCACCTGGGTACCCGCTCTGCACTAACAAGATTGAGTAATCATTGATAGGCCAAGCTAGCAGATTAGATTGCTGCCATAAACGTCTGCGTTTGTGTGTCAAGGTCTCTCCAGTGTATTGAAGTACAGCGGCCGTTGTTGCTGAATCGCTTCTTGCATGACGACCCCTTTGAGACGTTTGCTCTTATCCTGTCAATCCATCCGCCATGCCAGGCCTAGGGTTAAAACACTGCATCAAGAACAGTGTTTCCTACATGCTGGCAGTTCACTTCAGGGGCTGGCTTTGTTTTTGACATTTCATTTAGTGAGCAGAATTTTTTTTCAGGCACTAAAGTTTCTCATTCTATAAGCTAATTAGGCTAGCATTAGCTAACTAGCTACTGCAACATTAACTGACTATTGATTGTTATAACATTGATTATCACTGGTTTAGTGAAGCCAATATAACACACAGCTAATTACAAATGGGTTTCCTGTTCAGGATATGGTGTAGGCTGCGCTTCAGACTTTGCCATTCTATTCAGTTTGCGTCAGTACAGGTGACTCAAACTATCTCTCCTAAACGGTATCCCTCCGCTATGTTCTCTTCTGTCAATAAAAATGCTATTTGGCGAAATTATGTTCTAAAACGTTGGACCCACAGTTCATTGAAAATCAGTAGCAGGATCTGTTGTTGAATCTGTTCACCAGCGTGTTAAATGTCAGTTTTCAGGCTATTTTCGTGGCCTCATTCAAATGAATGGGAAGTAAAAATCCGAATGCTACAAACTCGTCCAGCTGCATCTGATCTTGGTGATTAGTTTATATTCTGGTTTTCATGGCGGTTAAGTGCCGAATAATCCCCATGTTAGTGGAATACTGCTTTAACAGCACTGTCCAAATGTTAACATTATACTGTAAAAACACCCGGAGATACGTTTTTTTGTATGCATAGGGCAATTGTAGCGAATTCGTAAAGAATCCAAATTTTCCTTGAACACTTTTGAAATGTTCCTCTCCAGCTACTCATAACAAATAACACCAAAAAATGCTTAAGGCTACATTTTGATCACTGGTATTCAGCCACTTGTGTATTGACTCCCCCATAGGCGATCACAGTGGGTGAGTAGAGAGGGGAGGCCAGATACCACATGGCTCCATGTGTCAGCATGCATTAGCCTCCATAGCGAACTGTCTCTACTAGACTGGTGGCTCTGCATTTGATACTCAAAGTGTTTGCCAGGCGACCTCCAGCCTCCCTTCACCCCCGGTTTTCTGATTGGTTTGCCCTGCCTGCTTCTCGCGCCTCTGCAACCCGAGTAGAGAATTATGTACCATGAGTATTTAAAGAAGTCGGAGAAATGCTGGTTACTGAATATCTAATTCGGGTCCTGGATGGACGGTAGATGTTGGAGGTGAATCTGGAGCGTTCATTTGAAACCTGGGAGGGATTGGAACATGAACTGGTATGGGGTGGGAGTGGGGGGGAGGGGGCGGGGCACAAAGTGACATGGAGAAATGGCGACTAGCTGACAGACACACAGAAAGAGATATACACACCAGTTACATCTGTTGCGCCTCATGTCATAGATTAATGTGCTTGTGCGAGTGTGTGAGTGTGTGCGTCTGCGTGTGCGTATCATGTGCGCGCGTGTGCGTGTAAACACTGTCATTACATTCCTACGGCTACCCGAGGGGCCACTCTGTATCAGCACTCTCACATACGCTCATGTCAGATAGTTAAGCAGAATCGCGGAGCTTAGCGCTGCTCCCCTGATCCCCCGCAGCCTCGCATCGCCGTCTCTGCTCGGATTCCAGATTGAGGGTAATCTGGACCTGTCTCATCTGATCTGTCCAGGCCGATGGGCTACAAAGATCAGGTGTAACATAAGTAAATTAACTCCTTCGTTAATCCCGCTGAGCAGGGCGTTTATTTTCATAACGCCTCAGGCCAGAGCTTGACGCAAGCATCTGGCCGCGAAGCGTTAAGGTCGGAGAGGCAAAGTTGAGAGGGAAAAATGAAGATGGTGAGATAGAGAAAGCACACATTCCTTGCGGGGAGAGAGAGTGTGAAAGAGGAATTAGAATTCACAGTGATAGAAAGTGTGTTCGGACCACAGTCAGACACACAAGAAGAAGTGGAGGGTGAATGTGTTTGCATCCCAATGCAAATGTTTTGTTCTTAGAGGATACTCAACTCCCTTGCCTGTAATAACTCCTGATGTCAAGCCAACTAACATTCGGCTCCTTTGCATGTGCTTTGCATGAAGTAGACCATAGACTTTTGCATTCATTCTGTGTTTTAATACCCTTCTTGGGTCGCATTTGTGGTGTGTGTTGCATTCATGATATTTGAATGTCAGTAGAGTGATGCACTGCAGTTAAAGTGCATGAAGAAAAATAAAATCCCAAAATGTCCTTGCCAAATAATTGATATTTTGTTATGTTACACATTATGCAATTGTCTTATTATTTGTGGCTTTCCTTCATTGCAAACACAAGTTTTCTTTTGATTGTGTTAGACATCACTACGAAACCAAACCCCCTAATTTTATCCCTGAAATTTCTCCATTACATAAGCATTAATAATAATTAAAAGCAACATTGCTATAAAAAAAAGTATAGGTTAAGGGGTTTATTCATGGATTGATTCAGAGAGACACTAGTAATTAAGGGATTTTGCCATGCCTTTTGTGCAGGTTTACAGGATTATTAAGTGGAAATTAATGGAAAAGTTCTTATCTCCCTGAATTTTTTATTAAATTAGACAGTAAGGAGTCAAGATTAAGGGGGTGTTTAAGGAGGTTTCGATGGGATCTCCTCCATTAATAACTTCCTTAATTTTAAGGGGATTTTGCATGAATTAAGGGGTGAATTAATGTAAATTCATGAAAATGTAAAGCTATTTTAAGGGATTGCTGGTTCGTAGAGCATTGTGTCAGTGATGCAGTGCCTCTTCTGGTTGTCATTGCATTGCCTGCTGCCATCACCAGTATGAGAGCTGCCTTGCCTCTCAGAAGGAGATAATCAACTGTACCTTCTGAAATGTGTTCAGTCAGGCAGAGGCAGCGGGTTGGCAGAGAGGAAGCTGGGAAATTCAAGTGTCGGTGGCGGCTCTGCGTCTCTGATTCAGGAGGTCAGTAACTCCGCCCCCTTAGCTTGAAACCCCTCCCCTTTACACCCACCCTCACCCCCTCCCAATCACTACTATCTCCCCCCACAGAACCTACTATCTCAGATGCCACCGAAGCCCCTCACCCCCCTCGCCCCCATTTGGCTGTGAGTGACGGGGCGGCATCAGACTAACAATAGCTGCTGGTCATGTTTCCTCCCCTCCCCTCACACCACTGTGGCCCGCTGGAAAGACAATACCCTTTCTGGCTGATAGAGAAGTGTGAGGTGACACTCCACTGAGAGCGCTTCCGAAGTCAGTCCACTAATCAAGAGCAATCCATAAAGTGGAGTCAGGAAAGTAGTGTCATGTTACATGTCAGTTCCAAAGGCACAGCAGCTACTTTTAAAGTAATACTGCGTTTCATATAAATAAATGTCCATTATTCTACTCTCTATCTAATATAACACAGAAATGATTCAATATATATCCAGTTCATGAAAGCTTTTACATTTGCTGTTCTAAACAGCTGGTAGCTGGTAGCTCCTTCCTGGCGTTTTTTGTTTCTGGTTTGTTTGGAATAAATAGATGAAGAACTGGGTAGTTAGCATGAGCAGTGATAGCCACCATGGCTGAACAGACAAAGAAAAGAGCGACACCTACAGAAACTCAAACTGCATTAACAGAAAATCCAAGGAAAAAGACGTCACAGTACTGGACACACTGTTTGAATGACAGGTGATCTCTGGTGCAGTGCAGAACTTGAGGATTACCAATTTAAGCATGTTTCATCAAAGGAGATGTATTGTGTCACAAAATGCGTATTTTTAATCTTCTAACCCAGGGTAAACGTACATTTTGGTGTCCATTTTAACTTGACCTATTTGATAAATAGTGATACATGGGTGATATTGCATTAGTCTTTACCAACAGCACTGCCACATTTTTCTCAATGCCATCATTGTCAAACTGTTACAAGAGAAAATACATTTTAGTAGTGTCTGTGACACATTTAGGCCACTGACGTCTACATGTATCAAATAATGACTCAAACTATCCCAGAATTCCACAGCCATCCCCATCTCCACATCAGAAACCATGCCATGGGAGGGGAGGGGGGTAGGGGACATGCCTGGAACTTCCCATAATCCCCCTGAAATTATCATTTTCATGCCATGTAGCACGCCCTCTAATTAGCGAACAGTTGAGTCCTAAAATAGGCTAAACTCACGCACCGATGCTAAAAGGCTTGCTGCTTAGTTAAGATGGAGGCAGGGTTGGATGCAGGATGTGTTGGTGGAAGTCGAAGCGTCTCCTGGCTATTGCCGCAGTGCCAGGGAAGCAACCGCCAAAATTAATAGGGAAATCAGTGAGAGAGTTCCTGTGCAAGATCCTTGAGATGTTTATATAGGAGACTTCCTCCTCACTAAGGCAGTAAAGAAGATTTATCTGGTCAGATGGGAAATATGAGGTATGTGAAGTGAAAACATAGCAACCCGTGTTTGCTTTGTGGCTCCACTGTCAGCCTATTTTGTTGCAGTTCTGCCTCTTTACTCTCAGTTGTTGGCAAGTCTTCATGTAGAGGACACATTCATTCATGTAGAGGATATTTCCTAATAATCCTATCCATCCATCCATCCATCCATTTATTTTGTTACAGCATTTTTTTTCAGTGAGGAAAGCATCCCTTTTTTCTTGTTAGCAACAAAAGAGTGCAGTTCGAGCTGTCATGCTATAGGGGCGGCTCCTCCAGTTTCATTTGTCAGCTCTACCAACAAACCAAGACAACAATAGGTTGAGCCCTACAGCAGCTGATTTCTCTAATAAGTTCCCCCTTTCCAGTTGGAAGTGCACTAGTCAGTGAAATCGGCTGCTGTAGTGTTTGGTTGGAATGAAAACCTGCAGACTTTTGGGCCCTGATGGCACATGGTCGAGAACCGCTGCGGTAAATGGAGTATGGGTGGAAATTAGATGTGACGCATGCGTCCATGTTAAGTAATTAGCTGTAGGTGTTGATGGGAGGCCGCGGTCAATTATCTGCTCTGTCTGTCAAATTGAGTTTCACCCCAGATAGTAAAGTGGACAAGCAGGCAGGTGGGAGATGTTGGAACATGCTCTCCACAATAGGTAATCTAGGGTACTGCTCACAGTGATTCAACGTTATCACTGTGGCACTGCCTAGCGAGTGCTTCATGAAGATTAGCAAATGACACGTGTCACGTTTCCAGGACAGGGTTGAGGCCCTGCCCACATGCCAGCCAGTACTTTGAAAGTAAGCAACGATCATCTTGTGCAAGGACTAAGGCTGCGGCCACACTGATCTGAGAAAACGGACAGAATTAATAACGGATAGATTTCTGTCCGTTGGGCTGTTTTGGAACGCCTCTGATTTGCGGTGACGAATCATGTGACGAATCCGTCCGTCCAGAAAAAGTTGGGTTGAACTTTCTGTCCGTCAAAACGGACGGAAATCTGATGGAAACAGACGCGTTGTCAACTCTCATTGAAAATGAATTGAAATGAACGGAGACGGACAGACACAACGGATCAGTGTGGCCGTGGCCTAAGAATGCCTCCTTACGGTCTGAATACCTTCCTACTGTGACAAACGAGCCGATTTCAAACACTTTTGAAAGAGATGTATTGACGAGAGACTAAGAAGTTTACTGTGCCATTATGCTGCCAACTGTCACAATATCTAATGGAATGTGTAACCTGACCTTCATAGAACAATGGGTTGAAAAACGGTTGCAGTGTCTTTGCTCATGTAGGTGATCAAAGAACGATTACTCCTCAACACGCTCCATCTGTAAAAATGGTATTGTTTGATTGTGTTCATCAAACCTTTGCGCCTAGCTTTTTTTCCAAACAACAGAGAGTTCATTTGTTTAGAAATCCTTTGATAAAAAGCCTTGTTCCCTACAACATTCTTTATGAAATAGACAGGGCAAATCCCCCTCCACCCTAAACCTCAATGACACCAGCTTCCAGCATTTGAAGTTGAGTTCTTTTCTGTGTCATTTTGGTTGGATGTATTAGATAGTGATCCCCCCCTATGCGTACCACGTAGCCCTACTGAAGATGAGATTATACATCAATGTGTCCTTTTGTTTATGAAAAGGTCCCACAGGAATTCCAGAGCTTATTGGCACATGGAAATTGCTTGACTTCGGCAGACACGGCTCTTTGTCCATGCGTGCGATGAACATTTCGATACAAGCGCTGGAGGTCTGGAAAGAGAGGAGTGAAGGGAGGACAAAGGCGAGAGAAAGAAAAACTCATAGGACAGACACTGGGTGATTAATACCACGAAAACACATATCCGATGTCATTTGAACTGTGATATAGAGAAATTCACTCAGAGGCTTATTCTTTGTTCGCAGGGGTCAGGGAAGCAATCAGTAAATTCAGGCTGAAGTGTAGCTGAAATCAATACAAACTAGATATAGTTCCTAATGTGCTTATGGATTCCTTGGTGCGAAAAAGGAAACAGTTGTACTTCCTCTCTTTGTTTCCCCTGTTGAGATTGCTTGAGAAAACACATTGTACAAACAGAGGAAGGCTACTAGTGCTGCAAGAGCGCTTTAATTTATGGCAAGCTTGGCCAGGGGCCATGGGGAAATAAGTTGGCCACTTTGATTCGCAAAGTGGAAAATCAAAATGGAGGTCCTTATGAAAAAATGTCTGAGATGGATCCCGATACTGCACAAAGGTGATCCATTCTCCTCTTGTTCCAAGTTTAGTAGTTGGTCTTTGGAAATTGGTTAAGACATAAGCAGCCATTATTCATGGTGCCTCTAAAAGACAGCCAATTCCATCAGCACATAGGGCTTCATCCTATCTTCCTCAGAATGAGACCTAATGATGTTAAATAGAATTTTGACACATCCATGGATTTGTTTTCCTTACCAATTTTATCTACAGTCCTATCAGGGCTTCTGACAAATGTCTCAGCGTCGTAAGGGACGGACACGGAAAAGATTATTTGGCTTTGCTCACATGGGGATGAAAAATCAATATTGACCTCGTTGGAAAAAAGCCAAGGGAGACCTATATAATTTGCGAGGGAGTCAGCACTTACAAAAAGTGCTCTTGTTTTGTGGTGTCAAGAAGAAGGCCCGTATGATTCTGTGAGGAAGGAGGGGAGGGGACAGCGGCCAGGGCGGGCCCTTATTCAAGCAGCAATCTCTGACAAATACAGATTTATAACAGATAAAGGAAACACGGTGATGCTGTGGTATGCTACAGTCCACCATTAACTGCTGGGAAATGTCTTGGGCCTGGGTTAGGACACAAGTAGCCAGTGTCAGTCAGTGAACTTTGATATTGGTGAGAGAAGAGAAGAAGAACTTTTATTTCAGTATAGGTAGAAACAGAATAGAAAATCAGAGCATTTTACAGTGTTATTTTTTGGCCATTTTTGCCTTCATTAGACAGTTTAAAGTTTAGAGAGACAGGAAAGACTGGTAAGGAAAGACTCGAACCCAGAATGTCGCCTTTGACCGTTGATCCAGCAGGACGCCCCCCGTTTACAGTATAATCTTAAAGTGCCATTTCTAAATTGGTCTCATTTATCATCCTTGTATTTCACACAATAGTTGTGTGCAGTCCTACTATCTCCGCCACCACTGTCACTTTAAGAATGTGGCCCATGTAATGTGATCCTCTTTAATCAGCGTGTACTCCTGTGAAATCTAACATGGGCTTGCTGACACTTTGTTTCTGTTTGGCATAAGCACAATTTGACGGCCTCTGACCTACTTGCGAGCCGCTGCCCAATAGAATACCGCTTAGTGCTTCTAGATACCTAACATGGTCAGAGATCACCGAAGGGGATCAACATCAGATTAAAACAACAGATTAGCGATTGAGTACATGAGGATGTGGCCCTATATGCGAAGGGCGTGGTGGACGTGGTCAGTTTGCTTCTAGATCATTCCAAATAAAGAAAAAGAAAATCCTCACCCATAAAATGCAGAAAGATTTCTTGTCAGTCTTCGTAATGAAAGAAAGCGGAATCTAAAACAACTAGGGGTGACTAGTGCTGAAGTATGCTTGGAGTTCAGACCTTGTAGCCGTCCATATGGTTATTATCACCTCATGGCAGCTTATCAGCTTGCCATAGTAATCCTACATCCCATTTTAGTGCTGCCAATGGCAACACCGTAAGCCTGATCCCTATAGGTTAGCTTCATATAGACTGGATAGTGACATACTGTTTCTTGTCCTAGCTCATCAATAATTCAGAGCACTCTTTGTTGATGCAGCAGCCTAAAAAGTCAGATTTTTGTTTTCTGCATTGACTGATGAATGCATTCGGCTACTGTAATCCCTTAAAATAACCTTACATTTACATGAATTCACCCCTTCATGCAAAATCCCCTTAAAATTAATGAAGGGAGTTATTAATGGAGGAGACCCCATCAAAACCACCTTAAACACTCCTTAAATTTTGACTCCTTACTTTCTTTCTTAATGTAAAATTCAGGGAGGCAGGAACTTTAATAACTCTTTAATAACCAAACCTGCACAAAAGGCATGAGAAATCCCTTAATTTCTAGTGTCTCTGTGCATCAACCCATGAAAAATTGCCTTAACAACCCATGATACTAACCTTACTTTTTTAAAGCTATGTTATTTTTAATAGATAATTAATGTCTATGTAATGGAGAAATTAAGGACATTTCAGGGATAAAATGAAGGGGTTTGGTTTCGTAGTGCATTGAAGTGCTCAACTTCTTCATTCACTTAAATTCTAATGATTGACTTTCCACTTAAAACCTATGGATTAGTAATAATGTATTTTTTTCCATATATCTTCTCTTTAAGAAATCTTAACAAGGTCCATAAAGCAGACTAAAGCCTTAGGAAGGGATGTTCACTTTAAAGCAGCCAGAAGCCGAGAAGAGATCTTAGTCATTGTCATTTTCTCAGATACTGAAAAACAGCTGACTCTTCTCAACTATTTGGTTGGCTACTTGGCTCAATTCCAGTGGTTTCTCACTAACTTAAACCGCAGCACATCCTATCAGATAGGGAGGGAAGGAGTAAGCCCAGTATGTACCTAATTTGTTCATTATCAGCACTTCTGTCCAACAGCAACTGAGTTGGGGTGTAACCGTTTCCTAGCTGGCAAACACATTACGATGATATCTCACTTGTGATAACACATTGAAATATAAATGCTGAAAAAGTCTCAAGTTAGCATATTTGGCTTCAGCACTATTATTTTAGTTGAGCAGCTAAAAAAAATGCTTTTATGAGGAAGTTTGCTGTTTCCGTAGCAATGATTATTATGTTTTTGCCCTTTTCTTCATAGCTTCATAACTTTCTGCTAGGGTCAGTCATTGGTTTCTGTGGATAATTGTTCAGAAAGTTTTATTTTATCCTTCAAACTAAAAAAGAAGTGGTCTTGTATTCCTACTCACTGGAAGTTGCACCAAAAAAAGAGAATCTAGATGTTTAATGTGTCTGTCTGCCTGTTAAAAAATGTGTGTGTGTGTGTGTGCTGTTCAGTACAGATAGAATTTGTAGTGGTATCTTGGCCATCTGCTTACACAACAGTGGCCTGACCTGCCTTGAGTCCTGGCAGGAAATACCAGCTCTGTGTGATGATGTGGCAGTTTGAGCCATAAATTTACCATTCCCCCACCTCCTCCTCCTCCTCCCTGGTCAGCTCACTCCCATCCCCCATCCTCCATCCTGCTTATCCACATCGACTGACCTTCCCTCTCACAGTCCGTATTCCACTTTTCCTTGAACTATGTAAATGCCGGAGAAGCAGAGTTGTGTATGTTTCCATCCAAGGCGAGCAGGAGGTTATAGGTCTTTTCGCAATACGGGGGGAAAGTTGCTAAAAAATAATGGTTCAGTCCAGCGATTTCCTGCCATTTAGCCCTTGTTTCGTGTCACTTGATTTATGGCCTGATTTGCATCCATCTGTTAGATGAATTAGGTTATGGTAATCCAATTAAAATCTTCACCAGCAGAGGAACCAGCAGAAGAACTGGTGCATGGCTTGGCAAAGAGCGGGGACTGAAATATAAGACATTCTGGTTGTGACTGTGCCATTGACGTAGAAAGATAAATTTGTTCTTTTAGACAATCAATATAAAGGAGTTTTGATGAAAATCTGATTTGAGTGGTCATTTGATGTAATATGTAGGGCCACAACAAGGGTCTATCCACCAGCAATGACTGTTTCCAGTTAGCTATTGTAGTGTACTACCAACATGAACATGTACAATGGCTTGGAGCTATACTGGTGTGACATATCCATTTTTACTCTCTGTCCTACAAAGCAAACAATGCTAACCATGTGCTTTGAAGCAGCTACAATCTCAAACCTCTTGAACAAACAGATGGGTTATGAGCACACTGGCTACTGACAAGTATACAGGGAGATTCATTATGGAAAAAGATAAAGCTAGCGCCGTGAACGCTAAGTAGCTAGCCAGTGCTCGTGGAGCCATAGTGTAATCACCGAGGGTCAATCTAGCCAGCTAGTTGGCTCAGGAAAGTGGTGGGGCTCTTGTGTGCTGACGGGGGGTGATGTTTGTTGGCTGCCCTATAAAAACAAAGGTATCATGGGAATGGCAGCCATTTGGAGTCGGCCTGTCAGGCCCCATAAAAGGCCAGCACACAGAGGGACGGGCTGTTGATTCGGCAAAGCTCCCTTTCTCTGATGGAGAAGTTAATGAGGCACCAGCAGCCTGAGTCCACACATCCTACTGCTGAAGAAAAGGAGGAGGGAGATGGAGGAAAGATCTCTCACTTTTTCTTTCACTATCTTTTGTTTGTGAGCAGGCCAAGACTTTACTTTGCCCTCGTCTATCCTTGTGTATTTGCTAATATTGACTAGAGGCTTTGTGTGTGTGTGTGTGTGTGTGAGTTACAGTTGACACGTTACAGTAGGCTCATCCGCACCAATGAAAAAAGTAAAAACTATCTTAGTGCTAGTTACACTCTTGTCAGCTGTGAGTGTCTTGGCAAACAAAAATATAACAATTAAAAATTAAATCAAATCACCAATAATAGCTGACTACAACTTAATAGCTAATGCCACTGCTAACATACACCTGGCAAGGCCTGCTACACTAACTTTACATCCTCGACAAAGAATTAAGCCCACTTATAATGAAGTCCAACAAACAATATGCAAAACCTAAATCAAACCATGTAATGTTATGAAATGACACAACTTACCTTATCAGGAAACCAGAGAACTTTAAATGAATTTTCTGCTAGCTAGCCAAATGCTTCCTCAAGCAATTTGAATTGTAGAGAAATGTGAAATGGAGCAAATGGAGAAATCTTCCAATGTAACAGCAGTGAAAACTAGCGTCAACAAGAGCAGTAACTTAGCCTATAAAGGTCACTACCACAGGCTTTTCAGACATGGCAGTTCAACAAGGACCTAATGAAAATACTACAGGCTCTTAGACACATCAGCACATGGAGATGCTGGACCTTCTGCCAAGAATAAAAAAAATTAGAAATGCACAATGCATGTCCTGAGGCAGCTTAATGTTCAGAAGATAGAGGACATTGAAAGGAAACATGGGACCAAACCTGTGGCCTTTAGGAATAGGAAATGTGTCTCTAATCTGAATCTTATTCATCACATTTTGTAGCTAATCCTTTAGGGGTCCTAACAGAATTGAGTACAGTCCAATAGGAATTTTGAGTCCTGTAAATTTCAGATAGAAGTTGGATGGAATGTATACAAGTCTTGAAGGGTTTTGATGTGGTCTGAAACCTTTTTATGCAGTTTTGGGAACTTTTGTCTCCTTTAAACACTGTTTTTTTTTAACGTATATTTCTATTTGCTTAAGCACTGACATTGGTATAACAGTGGATGGCTGTCATTTTACAAGATCAAATAGATCTTAGCCTTGTCAAAACGCAAACACAACACCCCTGCCCTCCAAAACACAACATACACACACTCACACAGGTACACACACACACACACACACACACACTCACAGTCACATGCACATGTTCTTAACTGTCGCCTTCACTGATATGCCATCAACCGATGTTGACATGTTAATGTCTCATCACCTTACGGTTTGACGCGTTGACTGTTTGCCACTTACTGCTGCCATGCTGCTTTCTCACCACCTCCAAAATAAAAATGATGATAATCTTAGATACACTGGTCACTGAACTTGTCTTTTTTCCATTGTCTATAGGCAAAAGGTCCTTGATATAAGCCACAGTTTAACATACATTGATTTTTTTTTTCTTTTGGATGCATATTTCTAAATAAAAAGTTTTGAAATACACTCAGTTTTCAATGTAGAAATGTAGTAAGATTTATCAAACTGAAATATATATGAGGATAGGATTTTTGTTCATATTTGTTCATATTTCTTCGCCTTTTAATTACATCACTGCCTTACCTGCTCCTCACCTCAACTCCAAACAGAGGCTTCAGCCATTATATAGGTCAGACCCTCTGCTGTACGCTGTATGTTTACATACAGTAGCTTCAGCTATTAGTGGCCGCAGCTGGTTTTGAAGGGTATGAAGGAGCTCTGCGGTGCCTTGGGGAAGGAAAGCAGCAGAATTCGTCATCGCGGCACGCTGCCTTTGCATCCTCCGACTCCTGTACGTCTGCCAGCGAAGGCATCGCGGCACACTTTGTTTGACCCTTCACACAGAGCTCAGTAGCACTTAGACTGCTGACTTATTTGCCAGAGCTTGCGTTGGCTCACATCCAGCTGGCTTCATCCCACACAGATGCCTGAAAAGCAATGGGTGAGATTTACACACTCCCCGACCATAGGAACGTGGTTCTGTGTTTGTGGTTTGTTTTTGTGTGTGTGTGTGTGTGTTCGTGTACTTCTATCCTTGTGAGAACCAGTTTGAGTTTTAGGATCTCCAGAGTGAGTACATTTTGGCCTGGTCCTCACTTCTTCAAGAGGTTAGGTTGGGATTAAGATTTGGGTTTAGCTTGGAGTAAGGGTTAAATTTAAAATTAGTTTAGGATTAGGA
This sequence comes from Centroberyx gerrardi, assembly GCF_048128805.1. Classification (NCBI taxonomy): domain Eukaryota; kingdom Metazoa; phylum Chordata; class Actinopteri; order Beryciformes; family Berycidae; genus Centroberyx; species Centroberyx gerrardi. The sequence continues at coordinate 2,851,064 of NC_136004.1, read as the reverse complement.
TTTGGGTTTTGGGTTTAAGGTTAAGATTTGATTTTTTTCCTCTTCTTTACCTAGTGATATGCAGAGAAGGAGATGGAGAAAGACTTCACTTGAAGCATTGTAAGCACATCTCAAAGACAATATTATTGCATTATAAAGATTATGACCAGATGATATAATAGGCGTCGATCCAAAAACGCTAACAGGGCGTAAATCAGAATAATTCAGATGTATTTTATATAAATGCTGTGGTGTATAATATATTCTATGGATCAAATTAAATTGTTGCAGTTTATGGCGACTGTTGAAAGAATGTCTGACTCTTTTGACGGATTAATTTACACTCTAAGTCCTTAAATACCAAGATCTTGCTCCCATTTTACCTTGACTCCCAAAGGGGCACAGTTACAAAATCTCAGCAACATTTTATACATAAAAGAAACAAAGTTGTTTGCATGTTGTCTATGAAAAAAACAAATGTACCTCCGGAAAAGTGTCCTCCAAAAATGACCTAAGAACACATAATTTTAGAGCATGATCTCCCTTGTTAAACTTGAATATTACATTATCTGTACTGGCTAGTAATATTTTGTCCAGGCTAGCAGAAATTTCACTCCACCAGCCTGATGGGCTAGTACCCAAAATCTTTAAGTTCCACCCCTGATCCTCATCCTCCCATTCATTATATTCCCTCATGTTACACATACACATACACACACACACACACACACACACACACACACACACACGTCTGTCTCTGACACTGTCTGGGGAGGGCATGGTTGATAGATTGAAGGGTTCCCCTGGTCAGAGGAGTTAAATTGAACAAATCTCTCCATTGACGTTCTGCCTTTTCCACCCTCCATTAATGTCATTATGGGATAGAGGGGAGCCACGATGGCTATCCCACAAGGGGAACCACCACTCACTCCATTCATCCCTTAGACTGCCAGGAGAGGCCGAGAAGACAAAGGCAACATGGACACACAGCTGAGTCTCTACTTTTAAATCATTTACATTAAACAAGTGAAAACTAGCTTAACACTAGTTAGCTTGCCAGCTGTAAGCATTTGTTCCAAGGTATTAAAAATCAAAATTATCAGTTATATTCACACTAATACAATCAACCATACTTACAAAAAATGAGAAATATCTGCTGTAATTCATTTATATTTGATTTTCAATTCAGAAATACAAATGATTTTGGGTGTGGGCGTTCCAATGAGTAAAACCCTTCTGCTTCTTTCGATATGACGTGAACGTAGCAGAAATGTTGCAAGAATTGTTTTATCACAGCTATTTAAAGATGTGTAACTGCAGTGTGAGTGTTACTGTGTTGAAAGAACGTGTTTTAATCGCTTTTTGGATTCAATGGTTGGAGCTAGCTTGGGCTGTTGAGTGTGTATTGGAAAGCAGCGCTCCTAGCTAGCTGAAGCTACTTAAACCTCTACAGTGAAGTAAACAATGAAACATTTGGCCAACATTTTTAGAACAATTAATCGCCATCATGGCAAAAACTAGAACAATAAGGGCCATGTTAAAAATAACCGGAATTATCCTGTTACAACTAACGCTAGCATACACTTAGCTAGGCCTGCTACGCTAACATTACATCCTCAACAAAGAATTACCGGTAAGTCCATTTACAGCGATTAAATGATTCCATCTATTTACCTTATCAGGAAACAAGGGAACTTGAAGTAAGTCTTCTACTAGCTAACGGTTCCACAAGTCAAGTGAATTTTAGAGAAATGTGAACTGGAAAAAGCAATCTTCCAAAACAACTGCAGTGAAAACTAAATCTAAAATCAGTAATCTAAAATCAAAGTTAAAATCTTTTGGCTACAGTCTTCTTGAGTGTGTATCTGGTGGAATATTACTTTCCACAGTAATCACAGTCTCATGTGTTGATTTCCCAAAAGACTTTAAAAAAGTGAGCACAAGGCAAGCAAAGTGAGGCAAGCATGTTTTCTTAATTATAAAGCAACATTTATAGGAGCTCCACACTTAGTTTAAGAGGCCATAACAGGGCAGGGACTGAAGACACTCAGGAGACAAGTTTACAGGAAAATGTAGGCTTATATACCTACTTTCTGACTTCCTTTTTCTGTAGCCTGAGGCATTTTTAGGCAGAAGGGTTAGTTTTTCAGAGTTTATGCTATTGATTTTATAGCAATATTTGTTGAACGTTTTGAAAATGTGAGGTTTTGCCCATGGCTGTCATATTTTAAGACACTAACTGCATTTCCATTTAAAAAAAAAAAAAAAAAAGGGTGAATTTTTTTGGTTAGGCGCCTCCTGCCTTGGTGTCAATTCCCAAGGCTGTAAATGCAGGAACAACCATTCACAAAGCCTGGAATTCATCCTTTCTACTGATTGATTTAACACAAAGCACAATAACACAAAGGTCTTATTCCAGGACTGTGTGCTTAGATTATGGACATTAAAGTGGAAATAAATAAATGAATGAAAGAATTAATCAATAAATAAATATCTCTGGGCCATGAGTGCACATCAGCGAAAACATAAAACCTTTTGATAAGATGCAGTAAGAGTTTGGCAAATTTGGAGAAGGGAAATAAATTAAAGTTTTTGACTTTCTCCATTTGTCTTTGTGAAAACAAAGCTATCCAATGAACAAAGAACCACCATTCAAGTCTATTTCTTCTATGTTCATTTTACATTTCACTGGAATGCACCTCCCTGGCTCTTTGTTGTAGGCTTCTGGATGCATGTAGAAACACAGCGCACCTAACAAGTGTTGATCTTGACCCAATCGTAAAACGATCCCACCAAAATATCCTTCCCGGGATAGCCCTTTGTGTTCAAGAATGACTCAAATATCCAGGGTATAGACTTCTTTAAAGTCTGGGTGTCATGTAATGCCCCTAACAGAAGCCCTGGTTGGCTGAACCGGTCCGGCACCGCCACCCATAACCACCCCCACCAACACTTTACAAATGAGGCGTCCCATTCAGGGTTGGCTCATTGGTAGAGCATCAAAGAGCGAGACCCTCATTATCTGCCCTCCATCTTGTGACGGGGATGTGAGCACTCTTTTTTTCCCCCCTCCTCATGTTGAAGGGCTCCTTCTCATTCAATTGAAGTGCCTTAATGTGCTTTAATGGCACACAGTGGAAACATGCTGTGGCTTGTTAGCCGGGAGAGTTTGGGAGCCTCTGTAAATAGGTGTTAGGACCAGTGGGGATCGGTCGGAGGACTTCTGGAGTGTGTAAATGGTGTGTTGAAATAGTTGAAACTGTCTCTACGAAGTGGTAATCCCTTAAAATGCCCTTACATTTACATGAATTCACAAATTAATTCATGCAAAATCCCCTTAAAATGAGTTAAGGGAGTTATTAATGGAGGAGACCCCATCAAAACCACCTTAAACACCCCTTAATGTTTGACTGCTTACTTTCTAATTTAATGTAAAATTCAGGGAGACCGGAACTTTCCATTAATAACTCATTAATAACCCTCTAAACCATGCACAAAAGGCATGAAAAATCCCTCAATTCCTAGTGTCTCCACGAACCAACCCATAAATAAATCCCTTATAAACCCATGATACTAACCTTACTTTTTTAAAGCTATGTTATTTTTAATGGATAATTAATGTTTATGTAATGATGAGAAATTACGGGGTTTGGTTTCGTAGTGTAGTGTAGGAATAATTGCATCAGTTGTTTCTAATCTATGGCTTTGTGTTGTCAGTTCCTATGTGTGCCATGCATGTGACGCAACTGTTGTATGTTATACACTAACTCAAAATTCATAATTTAGGCCCTAACTTAACTAAAGGCCACATCTAGCTTATATATCAGAAGTGTGAAGAGTAATTTGCTTTTGGATATTCAAATAGGAAATAAAAAATGTACATATGCTATTCGTCTGGCTTATATTTGTGAACTTCTTCCAAATAAGAACCCAGACTAATCTGTTATGTATTACTTACAGTACTGCGCTAAAGTCTTAGGCACATGTAAAAACAAATCCATAAAGCGAAGATGCTTAAAATAATGAAATGAAAAGTTTCTAAATATAAAAAAAAATTACTATAAAGAGCAGAAAACAAATAAACATCTACGACAAAATGTATATGAAAAATCTAGGGTGCCTAAGACTTTTTATGTCTGAACTGAAACATCCAAATGAACTTTATATTGTAATAGTTCAGACAGTTCTTTATCAGTGTGGCTACTGTCACAATTACCCCTTTCATTTTTTTCCATTTCACACTCTGTGAAGTGGTACATTAGTATGACACTGCAGATTCGCAAGTGGGAGAAACACTTTTTGTTGGGGGCAATGTGTGACAGATGTTCGCTTATGCACACCAAACTGTCCACAGGGTATTTGGATAACACATATGAATGCTCAGTTTCAGTGGCATTGCTTGTTTATGCAGCCCACCAGCCACATTTTTCTGGGAAGGACAAATGGTTTATATGTGGTCTCTTACTTGTCCTATAGATCAGTGGTTCTCAACGTGGGGTCCGGGGACCTCCAGGGGTCCTTGAGGGTGGTTCCAGGGGGTTTCCAACGAATTGATGAATTGTTAAACTTCACCATTATTTAGGCTAATTTACAATAAGTTAACACAATTAGAGAATGTAGAAGAATGACTATTTTATACTATACTCTCAGATTTGGGTCTGAGAGACAAAATCTCATCAAATGGTGGCTGTCGCCCTAATGTGTAGTAAATTAGGGGTCCTTGATATGAAAAAGGTTGCGTATCAATTATATCTGATTATAAGTCATACGTTTGACTCCCTCTTTAACAGATGAGAGGCCCAATCTGAGTACACCCAGCATAGCCCTAATCACTGTCATTGCTGGCTTTGACGCCTCTACTAGTTATCCTCCATATATTCACTATGACGAAACCAAATTGGAAGGGAGCGGCGAAGGCAATATAAAATTCTCGGCCGATTGGAAGCGTGTTGACTAGACGGTTGATTATTATCCTCCGCCTCTGAAGCACTGTAAGTCGTCATTGAAGGGCAACCAGGCATGCGAGGTGAGTTTGCGCAACCTATTGAAGCACTACTCCCAGAGGATTTGCGCTGGCTGACAGGGTGTAGGCCCTTTTCGTCTGGGTGTCTAGGTGTGGCTCTGAGGGTGGGGGTTGATGTTGTAGACTCGTCCAGATCGGTGTCAGACCCAAGATTAGCACCCACGGTTTACGGTCACGCAATTACCCATCATCTCATTCTACTGGCCCCCATTTGAGCGAGTCCATTTGGTTGATGAAGGCAATACCCTGGGAACCTCTTCCCTGAGAGCCCAGACCCTTTAATTTGCTATCCATATCTAATCCTTTGAAATGGCTGGTCTTCTACTGAACTATTTACCAAAGTAAACTTAGTCGAAGGACAGATTTTGAGTTCTCCAGGGTGAAAGTTGACTGACATGACTTAAAGCCAAGGATAGCAAAGGAGAATGGGTGGAAACTGGCTTTTCTAGATTCCTCTTCTCAGTTCTTGACAGGTTGACTCCTCAGTGGCTAATTATTAATTGTCCCCCACCATTCATGCCTTTGCTTGTCATATCTAGTGACCAGGAGGCATGTTAGAATCTCAGTAGGAGATTCGCAGTCATGGTTTCAGCTTTGCAAAACTGTGAGAACCTAAATAAGCCAAGCAATTTTGCTAGAATATTACCAGTTTCGAAAATACACGTTGTCCATGTCCTTTGTATTATACATTGCATATTGCATGGGAATTCCATGAACTGCATTGACATCATCTATAAATTTTTTCAGTGCAAAGAATGTAGTGGAGTTCTAACCTTCTTCTGCAGATGCCAATTCCCATTAAGCAGGATTATTTAAATGTTAGCTGAGTGCCTGGTCCCAGGCCAGGAGTACATTTACTGCGACTCACATTCCAGTGTTGACAGAAGCCTATCAACCGGTTTCCATCTCCTGCACAGCAGCAGAAGACATTATCTTGTTCCCTGATAATTATGTCCTGGGTATTCTTGTGTAAAGTGCTGAACAGTTGAAGAACAGTAGTAAAGGCTATTAGTGTATAAATGTCTCTGGCATTATAGTGTACAAGCATGACTGTAGTGTAGTGTTACTGTATGTCCTCTTTCCATTTGATTGGGTGTTTAAGAATCATTATGTGACTGCCTGGGTGCCTAGAACATATTCATTACATATAAAATATGGTGTTTGCTGACACTGAATACTTAAGAAATGTTATTAATGTGCAATATTTCATAGATTGTTCTTCAGGGGACAGACATAGATGCACCTTTGGTAATCTGATGAAGTCAAAGTAAGTAGGTGAACAGAGCGAGATGGACACAACTTTGCTCCAGGCAGTGTGAATTGAGTTGAAAGAGGTGTTTATGATTTGTTATTTTAATGCTGACAGTATTATTATTTATAGCTTAAACTAACACCAGGAATAATAGGTGTTATTTGGAAACTGGCAAGAATAGATGTTCATGGTTGGATGCGTTACAGCTAGGGTTGGGGATTGATTACTTAACAATTTTCTTATCGGTTCCTTTTGCCCATTATTACATTATTACGTTATTATATTATGTTACAGACCTTTATAGCACCCAAAAATACTAATGTGATTGTAGCTGTGCTACCAATTCCAAATGTGAATGAGTTAAAAATATATTATTAACTGTTTATAACATACCGTTTTATTATTGGGTTACACACAAAACTCTAGACTTCAAAACTGAACACCCATCACACAACTGGTGGAATTAAAAACTAAATTTTGTTCTATTAAAAAAAATAACAGGAACAAACTGGGAATTGATAAGGCAAACGTGCTTTGATCTGGTCAACTGTGGAAACATTGGAACATTTGAACACACACACACACACACACACACCCCTCCCTATCCACCATTTCAACCCCCTGCCCCCTTCTAACAGCGTGGACACCTGGTTGGTTTCCTCCAATCTGTCATTATGAGACTGGAAGATGTTGCCTGATCAATTTGATTAGAGGACAGCGTGGTGTTTAAATTGTTCTAAGTAAGCAGCATGTCTGTGTTCCCACTACAACGGTAACTATAAAAACATCCAAAACGATAACTATATTTTTGGATGCAGAGACAACAAAACATTTCCAACCAATCAAATTAAAGTCCTAAGAAAGAAGAGGCATGAATGCTTGAGCAACAATGTATCGTTATAGTTTATAGTTATCTTTATAGTTATCGTTCTAGATGCACTATGAAACCAAACCCATTAATTTTATCCCTGAAATGTCCCAATTAAGGTATTTTTTATGCATGGTGCATGGTTTACAGGGTTATTAGTATTAGTTAGTACTGAGTTATTAATGGCAAGTTCCTGTCTCCATGAATTTTACATTAAATTAGAAAGTAAGCATTCAAACAGTAAGGGGTGTTTAAAGTGGTTTTGATGGGATCTCCTCCATTAATAACTCTTTCTTTTAAGGGGATTTTGCATGAATTAAGGGGTGAATTCATGTAAATGTAAGGTTATTTTAAGGGATGACTGGTTCGTAGAGATCTGATTGGGCCTTTAGCTAAGTCTTGTGTGAACTCCTGTCTATACACACTTAGTGGAATCAGCCTAGCACAATGCAGGAGGAAGTTGCTTGGCGGAATTAAACCACCAATTTACAAACCGTTTGCCTCTTAACCAAGTCAAACAAATGCTGACGTTCATTTGCTATTCCGGGGCAGTGTTTGATTGAATTCAGGCTCCTCTTATAGTGTGGTCCAGATGGCCACCCTGTTGACCCATCTAACCTTCAGCCCTGCCGCAGCAAGACTAAACTAATCCAAACCACTGGACCTGGAGGCTTTTAATCACGCCTGCGTCTCTGTCATTAAAGCTGAAGTTAATGTTTGAATAGAAGTATGAGTTGACTGAGTTAATCACAGAGGCCACAGACAGACAGGAAAGCGAGACCAGGGTGTATTCACAGCCAGTTGTCTAATAAAGTTGGGAAAAGTCATGTTTTATCACAGTACATTAAACAAAGCTTTTCAATCGGAACAGTTAAATATTACACAATTTATGGCCACATGTAAGAGCAATGAATTTTGCTACATAGCCTCTAGAAACTCTACGAACCAGTAATCCCTGAAAATAACCTTACATTTTCATTCATTTACATTAATGCAACCCTTAATTCATGCAAAATCCCCTTAAAATGAATTAAGGGAGTTATTAATGGAGATCCCATCAAAACCTCCTTAAACACCCCTTAATGTTTGACTCCTTACTTTCTAATTTAATGTAAAATTCAGGGAGACAGGAACTTTTCCATTAATTTCCACTTAATAACCCTTATTCCATGCAGTGGTTGTGCTTTGTATGAGACGGGGAATATCAAGGAGAAATATTAAGAATAACAAAATGAAATGAATTGAAACATTTTTCTTTCAGCTGGCGTTTGTAGGCTGCTAATCTGCCGCCCCTCCACCCTTTCCAAATACAAATATGTACAACAGGAGTGAGACTTTACCGTGTTTGACTGAGTGTTACTACTTTTATGCTGTAATGAGTAACCAGCGGGGTCTCTTGGGCTCTTTTTAAAGAACCAGCCAACAGTCATGCAAATTTGTCCAGACACGCACTATGAAACCTTTGTTTTGTACCCTATTGGTTTAGAATTTGTGGTAACCTATAAGAAAACCAATATTACATACACACACCAATATTTTAGTCTTGAATCCTATACGTCTGATGCTGGTGTGTTATCTAAAACAGGATTAGATTGAAAGAACAGGAATGAAACAATGAAACAATTCTTTTCTCAGTGGAAGTGGACATTGATATAACAGCTGCTGCATTGGCTGTTGACTGTTTATTTGGGAGGAAAGCAAACTAAAAGACGATAGCCGGGGTTGAGTTTGCTGATCGTGGATCATTAGAGTCAATGGAAGATTCCAAATGTCCCTGCTGCGTTCCAGAAACACACTTGTTTTGATAGTCGCACAAAGTCTCGCAATCATTGAGGAATTCATTTTAAAGGTTGAGCCCCGGGTTTATAAAGATGTCTTTAAAAGTGACTCATAGCATGATGGATCTGTCTTTGTATCCACAGGCTATTGAGTAGATAGCAGACACCTAAGGTAGACATGTGTGACCCATTACAAAACTATTCAGTTGAGCAACATTTCATGACCGATTAGTGAGTTTCGGGTGGTGAAATAGCATTGATAGTGACTAATTATCAAACCATAAGAGGACAAATGTCAAAGATTAGCTCAATCATGTTGACTATAGACCGAATAGGTAAGACATTCCCAGTTCAGATTATACTGTATTTGAATATTAATAATTCTCTATCTACCCAGAACTTGCTGACAGTTATGGTTATTTGTGGTCCTGTAGACAGTGTGATTACGGGTCCTTCATGACATTCTTATTTGTTATTTACTCATACAATTTGGTATTCACTCATACAGCTAAATGCCCCAAATGAAGTGTTTTCATATTCCAACAGTATAGAAACCTGACAAAATGCTTCATGGAAATGTGGTCATGTGGGTGTTTAGGTTTGCAGCTTTGTGAGAATTCAGTTCGAACTGTCAGCAGCACCCACAGAACATGTTATTTTAGCTACATATCCACCTGATCAATTGTAGCCTAATGTGGCGTTTCAGATTGACCACTTTTGCACTTCTTAAAAGCCACTTCTTCATTTTATACTTGTTTTTGATGGACTATAGAGACGTGCTAAATGTTATGACAGTGGTGTACTGTGGATAAGGGACAGTGTTGAGATATGAAAATGCCAAATCCTATCTGTATTCATAACCAAAGTAAAGTTATAGCATATTCAAGTGAAATTTTCTCATCTAAAGAATGACTCCTATTTGATTTGAGTGGGCATGATTAGACTATATTCATCTTTCTCCGTCTTTTCTGCATATATTATGGTATCTCTGACATGTACAGCGCTCGAGTCTAAATGTTTTCTTTATTCTCTCTCTCTTTCATGTCGCTGTGTCGCGGCTCTTGGACTTTGTTCAACCTCTCAGGTGAGCAAATAACTTTTATCCTCATGTTTCCTCATCTCCACTCTGGATCAAAAAAGAAACAGCTCCTCCTTATCCTGTACCTGAACCTATATCTTCAGCAGATGGCGATCTAGATTAGATTATGTCAGATTAGATTAGATTCAACTTTAATGATCCCCGTGGGGAAATTGGGTCATTGCAGCAGCAAGTAGTTATAGGATACAGCAAAGAAATATAGGAAAAGTGCAAGGTCACAAAAATAGGACCCAAATGTACAGACATGTATAGACAGATACAGACAGAGGAACCATATGTATAGAAAAGGAGACAATGTAAATTGGCCATTTGGCAGATGAAAATAACATGGACAGACATGCAGATATGGTTTCTATCTTATTGTTAATCTGAAGATAAGACAGTGTTTGTTGTGCACCAGTGATATAGATATTCTCAAGATTATTGTCTAGCTGAGTGACCTTTAGCGTTTCACTGGTCCAAATCACCTAAAAATTAGATATTGGATTTGTTTTGGTTTATTTAGTTTCTGAAAAGTGCAATAAATAACAGCACTTTCCCATAAAGTTACCACTTTCCTTAGTATACAAATGAACGAAGATAAAAAGCAACACAGGTAGAAGATATCATCTCAGCAGCGGACTTTGAATCCTAATAAGTTAGAATTAACATCGGCCAGGCTTCCAGCGGCCTATCACATGCTCCTTGTTTAGCTTTAACTTTTCTGAGACCCTTAACCGTCGCCGAGGAATAAATTAATCGAGCGCAGGAAAGAAAAACAAGCCTATGAGCAGAACATTAAGCAGGCGCCTGACATAGCGTGAAGCAGCATTTTAATATCAAATGTCTAATGGCTGGTTGTCTGACACTGATTAACACCTCCACCCCGGACAGCATTCCAATTTCCTCACCAGGTTACCTATTCTGGGCTAGAGGAAGGTGGATGGAGCATGTTGTAGCCCTGGAAATGAGACTAGTGGTGGGTTGCGGTTCCTGTTGTTGGGCACAGTATAGGCAATTCCCACACTACCACATCCTGCTTGATGTCGCAGGAAATTACATTCAACTAGGGCCTGCATGAGCTTAATTGGTGCTAGGAATAACACAGGACTGGTAAATCTCACACCTTGGAAATCTGAAATGAACCTTTGATATGTCATTTATTGTGTTGAATTAGGCTTGAATTTGACTGATTTACCAGCTGTACTGCTAAACTAGTGAACATAGGGTGCATTGCTCACACATTTGCTCACACAGTCAATGTGTGTGTGTGTTGCATCTAGTCTTTATAATTAGTCCTATTAAATCTGTTTTTTAAAATGGACAGTTTTAAAAAACTTCATTTGAAAAAGTAAACTACGCGGATTAATAATTAGACCGCACATTCATCTATCTTTCATAAGGAAACGGTCCATTCTGTTGGTAATAATCACATTTCAGCTGTTTTCATCTCATTAAAGAAATGGGGAAAATTGAATTAAACCCATGGACTATGTAGTGCATTATCTGTGTCCTTCCTGTTGTTGTTGTTTCTCCTCTTTTAAACCCCCCCCCCTCTCTCTCTGTCTCTCTCTCTGTCTCTCTCTCTCTCTCTCTCTCTCTCTCTCTCTCTCTCAAAGAGAAACCGGCCATGGCAGAAAGACATAGTGCTGCACTACCAATATTAATATTTTTTGTAGTTGATCTCCTTTAAAAGTGAGGAAAAAGTCTTAAATGATGTAAAACAAAATAAGACAAATGCCGTGAATTGTGTAGTTTGACCAAAAGATGTGAATGGGACCAGCAGCAGTGTTGGTTTTATTTTCTTATGTTGTATTACATTACTTCACTTTAGGTGGGTCAAAGTACAATACAGTATAACAAACAGGTTTTATTTGGATTGGGGAATCCACTGATGAGAGGTCAGAGATCCAATGAATTGACTTTGGCCTCTGTGTGTCAGCGAAACCTGAAATATGGAGCAGGTTCCACCCGTCCGATGATGCGGTGTATTGTACCGCCTCTCGCGCATTGAATGTTCGTGCTGAGTGTGCATTTACATTCTGTCCTCTTTTGACACCCCTCGACCACCACTGGTTGTGGAGGGGGAGGGGGATTTGTATTAAATATTTGGCCTTTGCCCCCCCCTCCCCACGCTTTGTCAATGTCTTTTTTCTGATCTATCTCCTCTTTCTAGTTCGGTCTTTAAAAGGTAATAAAATGCCATGGCATGGTGGCCTATGTTAGTAGTAATTCAGACAGTGATTCTCAACCTTTTTCATATCAAGGAGCCCTAATTTAGTCCTCATTAGAGCCACGGACCCCCATTTGATGAGATATTTTCTCTTGGACTCAAATCGGGAATATTTTCATTGTTAGATATGATTTTGTCCAGAATCCCATGACTATCTGTATTATTACTATGATCAAAATAATAATTCTTCTACATTTTCTAATTGTGTTAACTTCTTGTAAATGAAATAATGGTGAATTTAACAATTCATCAATTTGCTGGGGACCCCCTGGAGCCCCCTCAAGGACCCCTTGTGGTCCGCGAACCCCATGTTGAGAACCACCGGTCTAAGAGTCTGCAGGTTTCCATTCCAACCAAACACTACAGCAGCTGATTTCACCTGTTAGTTCTTCTTCTCTGGTTGCTCAGATGCTGTAGTGTTTGGTTGAAATGAAAACCTGCAGACTCTTGGACCATAATTGAAAACTACTAACCTAAGCCACTATGCCCTCCATGGCACACGGTTGAAAGCCACTGACCCAAAGTATCAAGTTGGAAATATTATAATTAGTATTATTATTTTTAGTTATTAGGGAAGATTACATTGGAATTGAGGGAGATTTAAGTGGAGGCACTGCTACATAGAGGCTCAGGGGCACTGAGCTGTGAAATGGAAAAGGAAGAGGTGGGGGTGGGGGGTGGTGGTGGTGAGGGATTTGTTGTAAAAAAAAAAAGAAAAGTCAGAGTTAATGAATGTAGCACACCTGTTTTTGGGCTTTGACTATTAAATCTATTTTTAATGACAATGCGGGGCATTCTGGTTTTCATGTGGGGATAATTAGAACAGCAGCCTTGAGAGCTCAAGGATAAACATCACGCAATTACTGTGGGACACGGTCCAGCCGGACGCAGGAAAAAAGGAACAGGGCTAATGATGGGGTTCGAAGTGGGAAACTGGCTAGGTGTCGTTCCACTTAACCCCCTATGTCCGCTGATGAGCCTAGTCCCTGACCGACATATTGGCAGCATCAACTGAGGATCAGACTCTATACATCGCAGTGAACTAGGTAGCTTTTGGTCAGGGGTGATTTTCATTAGAGCAAGTTATTTTTGTATTTGACTAAGGAGATTAGGCTTAGTCTACTAGTGGTAGGACAGTAAAAAAAACAAAAATAATCATACCTGAAGTGAAAAATGTGTCTTTTTAATTCAAGTGGGTTCCCTTTTCCACAATCAGCCTGTTTTTATGGAAATAGCAGGAATGAGCAAATTACACCAAATGGCCGTTGTTTCCTCCAGTACTTGAATAGTAAGATCAAATTTCTAGGCTGTTAATAATAATAATCGTGTATCGCGATATTTTGGCGGGGCAGTATCGCGATATTACATTTTGGATATCGCCCGAGCCTAAAGGAGATATCATAACATGGTGTGTATGCTTGCTACAATACAGATAAGTTAATTCATTTGGATCATCCTTGGATTTGGATGCCAGTGATATTATGAATTGTTTTCCATGATGCTGCTACTTTTCACAATGGGATATTTTGTCTGAATTGGTTTGCAGAATTAAGCTGTGAAAGTGCCTATAAAGGTGAAATTCCTTGCATATCCCTCCGCTTTAGTCACCAGTTTAGTGTGAGTGTGTGTCTTGGTGTGAGCGGGGTTGGTAGGTGTTTCTTCGTAACCATTCCTCAGATTTGATTCACTGACTGATGAGCAGACTTGACCTAAATGGAGCTGAGCCTATCTGACGTGTTATGACTAATGCATTAGGTCAATCCTAATTGTTATTTTAGTCATTGATTTGAACTTCCTACATTTTCATACCAAGTCCTTTTTGTGGAAAAATGTTTTTAAACGCGTTGTTGGAAGTCCACATCCGGTGCCTTGCAAAAGAATGATATTTGGACACTCTTTCTATAGTTAAGGCTCTTACATAAAGAGCATTGTACCTGTGAATGTCAAGCCTCATTTTCAGTCACCTTTAGGAAGAAATGGCAACATGTCTAGTGTCTTTCTCCCTTAAAGCGTTTACCATGAAAAATGACACCGGTGTGTAAGTGGTGGTAATGTTTGCCTTGCTGGTGAAAGCTCATGGGATGATCCGCAAAATGTCAGCTGAGCGACTAGTTGTGTTGTGATGACAAAACAACTCCTGACGCACCGGGCGAGACAGCAATCGCTGCATGGGAGCTCTTGGAGATTTTGAATTGTCATTACAGACACTGTCAGAGTTTAGAAACTGGTTTCACTGGATGGCTTCAATAGCTGGGTTTCCACCCAATCTTTTTTTTTTTTTTTTAATTATAGTAATTATGATCTATTAAATCACAAAAGCTGAATCGAAATGGGAAAATGACGCAAAATTTCCTCAATTTTGCAAAAAGGTTTTAACGCTATTTTGAAGTGGAAATGTTTTTTTTTTTATCGGTGAGGAACTTATGTGATAAATAGGAATGGAACCACACTTGTTGAATAAACAATAACATAGGCTTGGCATGATTGGCTTGATGAATGGCTGTATGACCATTAATTGTTACATTAGAATATCATACCTGTTGTTTCTAATATGTATAAGTCTCCTTTGTGGTTGTATGACCATTAGTTGGTACATTAGAATACCACCAACTGTATTTCTTTGTTTTTGTCTTTGGATGAAAGCATGAAATATGACCAACATTAGCTGACAATTAGGGCTGGGAGATATGACCTAAAAATAAAATCTCCGATTTTTTCACACCTACACTTTTCTTAAAAACAAACTAAGTGTATCAAAAACATATGAAACACCAGCGCATCTGTAAAGTCTTTCCACCGGGGCTCCTTCTTGTCATATGGGATGCCACAGGAAAATGATGCTGCTAATGTTACCTGCTTTTTAGCAGCCGTTTGGGGGCTGCCACTAGCTCATTCATCTCGCAGTGCCACACACTTCTCCCAGTCAGCTGCTGCCTCTGTCGGAGATGCTGGAATAAATTTGTCAAGCTACTACCTTCAGTTGCCACAGACTTTAGACAAACTTTACAACGGACAGTGCTTCGCTCGACGTCGGACGTTGCAAAACCGAACCACTTCCAAACGAGCTCCTCACCTGTAGAAGCATGTGCTGCCACCTTGATGCTGTGTTTGTGTCTGAGGGGAAATCTCGGTGGCCGTTGTAATCAACTGCGGAAGCTCAGGGAAGTGGTGGGGCTTGACTGACAGAGCGATCCGTGCCGTATTTACCCAGGTTAAAGTGAATCTCGATTTTCATTTTTACACATCGTCCTAAACCATAAATTCGAATTAATTGATAAAATCGATTTATCGCCCAGCCCTACTGACAATAAAGAACAACAACCACCTGTCCAATACTAATCAATAGTAATCAATTCATGACAGACTTCCACTGTGGTTCTTTGACACTCAGGGTTTCTATTCATTTGCTACATACCAGCTGATAGAAAACACACCTAATTCACATTTTTCAAAAGTTTGCGCAATATTCAACAGTTGGATGGAAACATAGCCAGTGATCATTATGACATTTACATATTTTAGGCCCTATGTATTGATAGTGGACAATGCAATATGAATAATGGACAGTGTTTGTGAGGATCAGATGTAGAGGAAAATAGAATAGTCCCACCTGATTCTTAAATCATTAAGCTCTAATGTACAGTATGACTGATAACTGACAGGATCTTGCGTTTGCCTGCATTAGATATCAACCCACACATACACACACACACACACACACACACACACACACACACACACTGATATGATTAAGCAGCATCAGGGGACAGTCTTCCTGTTCCCCCAATACCCCCAACACCCATCCATCTTTTAATTTCCAAGGCCTTGCTCATTTTTATTTTTATTTTGTAAATTAATGACATGCAGGGTCAATGCATGTCAATTCTGCCATTTACCGATATATCTGTTGCCTCTTCTGTCTTTGTGGGGCATTGGATAGTTCTAATCCCATGTGGCTCTCTAATCCAGCAAGATTCACTGCTGAGTACTGGTGGAAAACAGAATGTCTGTGGTCTTAAAGTCTTAAAATGGCTTGAATTTGATTACCTAAATTCAAGGCTTCGAAAGCCATTGAACACTGCTGAGTACAGCCTTTAAGTTTTACTGTAAATGCAGTTTTAGAGGTCTCTTGGAGTGCTGTTTTACAGTGAGAAATTAACCTTTTTTTCATTTTCACATTGATTTCAGTGGCAAAATTGGTCTTATATTTGGCAAGGTCTTTAATTTTAGGACAGCAAGGCAGGGAATGCTATCAGTTTTTGTTAAAGCAATCTAAAACAATTCTTCATATTCTGTGAATGGTATTCAGCAGTGACAGCCAAGTATGAGTGTATAGACATTTTAAGCATACTACTGTGACTAGCTATCAGAAAGACAAAATTATTGTTTAGTTTAGATGAACAATCACAATACACCTTTAATTAGCATCATTTGAGGGTGAGAGTATAGCTCACCAGTGCCTCAAGGGGTGTTTCTGAAAGCTTAATAGCTGACCAATAGGAGCTTCTGTTACATCTCTGACTTGAAAGCTCATTAGCTGGCCAATGAGAGCTTCTGTTACATCTCTGTGTGTCTTAAAGCTCACTAACCTGCCACCTTTGACTTTGAGATAGTACCACAAAAGTTAGTTGCTGCAAAATTATTGTCATTTTACAGTCATCTTCCCACAGTATTACACATGAATAACATAGATATTAACCTGATAATGTTGAATTAACAAGAGTGCTACACACTCAGTGAATACAATGCACCTTTAATGTAAATACTAGTAAGTACCTGGTATTACAACTTGTTACCACATACTTACCTGGTAGGTTCTACATAATACACAGATTAATTACCTGATATTTTTTAGAGCTTGACAAAATAATTACCAGCAATTACTTCTTACCACATAATTACGTACTGCATATCAGGTATTTACCGTACTGTAAAATAGAGTGCTACCAAAAAATGCTGTTGGTGTCCAAGCATGGTCTTGTGTTAAAGATGCAGGTGTTTTTTCTTGTTGGGCTGTGTTGAACAATCACCAGTTGAACTTTATTTTTTCTCCTTGTGTCCTTATTTCAGTTTGCATTTGACCTTTGTTCACCACACTCTGATCTCTCAGCAATGTATGAACCATTTCATTACTAAACACAAATACTATGTGGGCCTCTTTGCGTAAGCAGGCTCTATTGACTGCCTACAATCCATCAACACACACCAAACACACGTCACATTAATTGTTCGGGGGAGGCAATTTGCGGTCTGTCCAGATTTACTGAGCTCTTTTGAAATGCACATCCTCACTCAATAGAGAGGGCCTCCCGAATCAAATTAAGGCCAAGTGCCATTGTCCTTCTCTCCCAGTTCGGATTAAATGTCTCCCCCTTTGCTTATCTATCTAGATTAGATATCCGTATTATAGATAATAGCGAACAGGCAGAATTACACATCGTTAACCTATTTTCACAACCGCTGTGTGGGCCGGCGTTTTCTTATGTATAGTAAAAATTTGTTTTGGGCAGATGTCATGGGAACCAGATGCACTGTTGCATTTTTAATCTAATTGCGGCAAAAACACATCAGAAGCGGGTGGTTCTCGGGATAAAAGGCAGCAAAGGTACAAAATGGTAATTTGGTGACTGAAATGATTTACTGTGCGTTGTATCTGTCTTTCTGGCTTGAGGCCATGTTGGCCTTTGAAGTGGCCTAGATGAAGGCGACCAGTCTGCTCTGGGACATTTGAAAGCTGGTTATAATGGGTTTGGTCATTGTATTACAACACAGAGGGAGAAGTGGGCATGTCGGCTCTTTTGCCTTGACCTCTGTAGCTGCAGCTGTTCCACATTGGCTCGTACACATTCATCTACTCACACGCTCCTGTATGAGCATAATGGATATTAATGTATATATAGCACACGCATACACACACACACACACACACACACACACACACACACACAGACACATGCATGCACACTCATTTTGGACATTAATTTGATTTGAAGAATTTCTTTAAGACATCAGACTGTGGTTGAAGGGGTGATCGGCTGAGAATAAGCATGTCAGTCAGATCATCAATTAACTGCAGCTAATGGATGACATGGAAACAGACTCAGATAATGGATTATTTATACAGTACATGATATTAAAGTCAGAATATGACAACATAAATTTTCATATGAAATTAAATGCTTAAATGTTGATCACTACAAAGGGATTGGTACTCTAAAGAAGTCTTTTACATACTCTCAATGCCCTATTCAAAACCTAATGTGCTTCACAGTTGACACTAGTAATGTTGCTCAGGCTGGTAAGGCAAAAGATCTGTCAGAAAAATCACACATTTGTTGCTAAAATGACACATACCATAGCAGATAACAGTGCTTTAAAGCAATACGTTTTTGCAACAACTTTTGCAACAATCAGCATCAAATAAGTTTAAGACTGCACTGAAAGCAGCAGCAGGGTTGACAGGATAAACAGGCTAAACAAGTGAAAACTAGCTTAGCGCTAGTTACTTTACAGCTGAAAACATCTTGGCAATATTGTAATACATACAGTATATAATCAATAAATAATGTAATGTAATGTAAAAACAAATTAAATCACCAATACTAGCTCACAACTTACAACTTAACTAACACTGCTGCTAGCATGCACTTAGCAAGGCCTTCTACGCTAACATTACATCCTACAAAGAATTAAGCCCATTTACAATGAAGAAGACCAACAAAATATGCAAAACTTAAATCAAACCATCTAATGTTGTAAAATGACACGGCTTACCTTATCAGGAAGCTTGAAATGAATCTTGTACTAGCTAGCCAAACGCTTTAACAAGCAGTTTGAATTGTAGAGAAACGTCTTCTCATGAAACAGCAGTGAAAACTAGCATCAACAGGAGCAGTAACTTAGCCTATAAAGGCTACTGCCACAGGTATTTTAGACATGGCAGTTCAAGGACCTAATGAAAACACTATAGGCTCTTGGACACATCAGGACATAGACATGATGGTCCTTCTGGCAAGCAGAACTATAATGTCCAGTCAGTAGCTGGGTCACCTCTACAGCCTTGTCTAGCCATCCATAATCTACCCAAAGGTCACCTCGTATAGGAGAGCCCCGCACCCATCATAAACTATGTCTGGACAGAATGAGGTTAGTTAGCTAGTTGTCTGGCCTGCTTTCTGACCATGAGACAGGGAGGGAGGGATGTGGAGTGCTTTGACAATGGTCCTCTTCTTTTCCTTTTTCTTTTCTGGCAATAGAATTAGCAGCATTATAATTTCCATTTTGTTTAGAATGACTTCAGGTTGCTCATATCTCAGTGACAACACGTAGCTTCCAAAATTTGTATGTTTATTATAGTATCATTTAGTTTGACATGCTTTTTTGGCTTTGTCATAGCCTCAAACCTGGATGTAGGGCAGACAAGACCATAAAATATGAACTACTGAGGGAAAACAGACAGAGAAAACTGCTCCATGTTGTGTTATTGAATTCATACAGTTCATTTTTCCCCTCCTGTGCTTCAGAAAGATCTGCTGTATTTTAGCTCTGGCTATAAAGGGGCACGACAAGGTTGTGGATGTAGATGGGGTTTTTTTTTTCCAGGAAAATCCTCAAATTACTTTATGGTGGGCCTCCATTTTGTTAAGGGGTGGGGTCCTTTAGCAGAGTAAATTAGACCAAAGTGGAACTTACTGTCTGACAGGAATTTGAGTCACACCAATCCTCTGTATCTAAAAATATGGGGTAATAGAAGTTTAGCAGAACCAGATGTGCTCTGAGGGGGGAGAAAAGATCAGTTGAAAAGCAGACTCATTCATTTGGGCCCCCAGTGAGCATTTACAGACCTTCATGGTTGTTACAGTAGTGGTTTCGGTCTATGGTAAATGACAAGTCTCAATAAGCTAATGAGACAGCAGAACATGGTGCAAATGTGTTGCTTATGTCTTCCAATGATGACAGATTCCCTATCAGCTTAACACTGCAGAGGCCACTACACAATACACATTGTGTATGAATATCAATAGCTTGGTAATATCCAACATGAGGTGACTGTCTGTGTCAAAGGAGAAGAAACACTGCCATGATCATGTCAAATTACATAAATCAACTTTAGTTTTCACACATCAGATACCAGATATCTGGAGAAAAAAGTTTCTCAGTTTCTCATTTTCCCATTGATCCGCATGTCATTTTGAAATTCTACAATGGGGTTTCAGCAGGTTTCAAGGGCCTCTAGGGTCATGAAACTCGCTCAACACAGAAATGTCCATGTAAAATTCAATTATATATTAAAAAAGTGAAACTTGGCGCAGTTGGCAGGTTTTTCAGGTAGGCCATAAAGTTAGCATTTCTGCCATTTGGTGTGTATTCCAAATTCCCTATGGAAAATATGAATGGGCTTTGTAAGAAACGCCAAAAATAATCTGTCTGTCTGCGCTACACAGAGGCTTACTAGCTATAATACGCTTTGTTCCATAAAATAAAATATATCAACTAACATCACCTTTGTGGATTTTTGTCCTTCAATTATTTTTATATTGATTGTTGCTAACGAAATTATCGTTTGGAAAAAGGGACTACAGTAGTTGTTAGCCTTTAGCTAGCGACAACTGGAAAACACATTTGTAATAGAACAACTAACAAGAACAAGGCAAATATAACAACTATAATAACTATTCAATGCAACGCAATGTAAATCTTAATAATTTGATTTCTACAACACAGTCAAAATGAGACGAGAGGTAAAGGAAGTCGTTCATGACCTGATGCGTCAAAGCAATGCGTAAGTGCTATCGTAGTCTGCTTTCCCTGACGATTAGCATTTCGTTAGAAATCAATATTTAAAGTAACTAAAAGATCCAAAATTTTAACCCCTGGAACAAAACTGAATATATCTCATGGATATGCATTGAACTCCGCCCTTATTTTTGGCATTTTTCAAAAAGCCCATTCATATTTTCCATAGGGATTTTGGACTACACGCGACACAGATGCTAGTCTACGGCGTACAAAATGACGCTAAATGGCGACTTCCGCTCGCAGTCTCTATTGACAGATACAGTGCTTGAAATCTCATCTTGATGTTATCTCCATGAGAATGAGGAGTGTGTTCTTCCTGAGGTATTCGCCCTAAAGCAGACGCAGAGGGCGAGCTATAGCCTACCTCCACAGCACACAGCTTTGACCAATATCATCCGTAAACCTCTTGTCACTTCGAAGGAGGTCGAAGGCCCCTTTTATATCAAGCGAGGATTTACAAGATGGAGGTCAGGCCTCAGGATTAGACCTTGCGTTGCCTCGTACCCACAAGTGATTCATGGCGCGGAATAAGGGGGAGAGATCATGGGAGTCCCTCTTGTTCGGGCCAGTATATCTTACGGTGCTAAATCTGCTGCTGGTTTTCTGCCTCTTGTCAGTTATATGACTCAGATCACCAATTTACTGGGATCATGTAGCCTAGCCTGTACGGGAAGTGGTAAAAGTTTGGAACATGGTGTGCTTCCTATCGTGATTAACCTGCATTTGCTTTGTTTTACCCGCCATTTTTTATGCATGGCTCTCTCATGCATGTCCCACCTTGCTTACCGTACATCAGGTAATAGTGCTAAACAGCTTTTGCAGCCCCAAGGAAATAATATCTTGTGTGTGTGTGTGTGTGTGTGTACAAAACCTGTAGTGTACCTTCACAGCTGCCCCCAGTAAAATAACACTTAGCGCTGCCAATATGTGGTCAGCCGGTTGCCACTTAATCCAGTGGAGACACAGATCGCCTCATCATATTAGTTTACACAT
This sequence comes from Centroberyx gerrardi, assembly GCF_048128805.1. Lineage (NCBI taxonomy): Eukaryota > Metazoa > Chordata > Actinopteri > Beryciformes > Berycidae > Centroberyx > Centroberyx gerrardi. The sequence goes on along the minus strand of NC_136004.1, from coordinate 2,829,061 downwards.
CTCATTATGTCAGTGCAGTGTGTGTGTGTGTGTGTGTGTGTGTGTGTGTGTGTGTGTGAGAGAGAGAGAGGAAAGCGCTAACAGCGTGCTGTTGGTGCTGGCACCGAGCCAACTGGAAGGTTGCCAGCATGACCAGGCAGCAGCAGCAGCAGCATTGTTCTCTAATTAACTCACACACACACACACACACACACACACACACTCACACACACACACTGTGCACTCCCAAAAGCAAAGTGCTCTGTTCAGTCCTTCCCAACAGAATTTCATTTTAATTTTGCCCACTTTTTCCAAAGGAATTTCTTTTTTCACAGCTCTTTCGTTAGGATCACTGATAGTTCTGTCTGTAAAAAATGTGATGCCTCTCCCAGAATATTCAGCTCTCTTTCACCGAACTCCTCTTTATGCTCAAACTTCTCAGAAGTTTGTCTAACTTTTCTGCCGATGCTTACGTTTGCGAAAGCGAATGCAACCTTTGAAAGGAGTCCGAGAATTCAGACATCTAGAAACTCGATAAGAGGAAGTTAGACAGCAGACAAGGCGTTTGAACTTCTTTTTCATTCCCTACATTCAAGATGTCAGAGCTCGCATAAAGACACGTTGCCGTTTTAATGGTTAGGCGCATACCATGCACCTGAAGTGTCCTTGCTTCAAATCTGACCTGGGACATTTGTCGCATATCACCCCTCTCTTTCTAAATTCATATTTCCTGTTTCTCTTCACTGTCAAACTATCAAATTTGTAGGTTGCTTGTTTGTACTTTTTATCATTACTACTTGTAAATGATTTAACTCATGATGTAGTTAAATATGCTGCTGCATTATGAGGTGTGCACTTAATCCGGATATGTACAGTACATATTGTATTGTATGTACTCTATAGTATGTACTTTATAGATATGTGCATGTCACCTGAGGGTTGCTGACAACAAAGCACTGAAACTCTGAAACTGTATTAGTATTATTATTACTGCACAGTGTGCATTTTATTGGAAAAGGTGATTCTATTCTATTCTATTCATTCGATTCCATTCTATTCTATTCTATTCCATTCCATTCTATTCTGTTCTGTTCTATTCTTCTATTCTATTCTATTCTATTCTTCTCTTCCATTCTATTCTATTCTACTTTATTCTATTCCATTCCATTCTATTCTATTCTGTTCTATTCTATTCTATTGTTCTATTCTATTGTTCTATTCTATTCTATTCTATTCTATTCTTCTATTCTATTCCATTCTATTCTGTTCTGTTCTATTCTATTCTTCTATTCCATTCTATTCTATTCTATCCTACTCTATTCTATTCCATTCCATTCTATTCTATTCAAATAAAGCAAAAATACAAAAAAACAACTACAACCTCAGTTGTTAAAGCTTTTTACAGTGTCAGAGGTAGACATGTTACTTCAGTCTCAGGTGTAGCGGCGAGGCAAACGGTGACAGGAGAAAGAGCAGAAAGCGTTTTCCAAGTTCAGTGTCGACAGGCTTCCCTCAGCTGACCCTGCAGAGCGGCGGCCCGGGCGACCCGGGAGCCTCCAGGTTCATCTGAACCCAGTGTCCTTGCAGGGCTCAGCTTGCCTTCCCTCTCAATTACTTTTGACACAGAGAGGGGGGGGGGGGGGGGGGGAGCAAAACAAATGGGGTGTCGAGAAGTGTTCAGATGGACAGGAATGCTGCCCGGCCGCTTTTTCTCCCACCCAGCTCCCGTCTCTTTTCATTTGAGCCGGCTGCAAAGGAAAACAAAACAAACTCACAGAGTGCTGCAAGGAAGCTGTGTAGGAACATGCGTGGCTGTAGTAAACTTTAACTTTGAGAGTTGAAATTGTAACAGCGCTGAGTTTTGAGGAAATGTTACTGTATGGAAAATCAGTCCTATCAGAAGATGCTGGTGGATCAAATGAAAGTATTGTGAATAGCTCCCCCTACTGAGATTCAAACAACATGACCAACTTTATTTATGGCTCTATTTACAAAAAAGAGCAACTCTCATGCCAGCTTGTTATAGTAAAAAAAAAGCAAACTGAAGTTAAAAAGACAAAGTTTGTGTGTGTGTGTGTGTGTGTGTTTGTGTGCGTGCGCCCGCCCATGTTTTGTTACACTAGTTGTGTGTCTGCACATGCCCATGCATCAGCCAGTGAAGGGCAGGACAGCAGAATCTTTCATAGTAACACACAAGCTTACACGCAGCACACACACACACACACACACTGCTCATTTTTAGTGATAAGTCATTGAAAAACACTCACTGGACTTTTATTATTGTCATTTTCCCATATCTACTTCAATTATTATTCACTAAATAAAAATGAGTTTGTTGCATTTGGAATAGACTTAGTCTTCAACTGATATAGGTTTTTAAAGGGTGATACTGATATTTTTGGATTGAAGCTGCCGATAGATGACATTTTGTGCCACTGTTCAACATATTTAAATGTGACCATTTTCATGACCCAAAAAATCCAAATAGTTCAAGTATTCAGGGTTTCCTCCAGAATTGTATCCTTTACAGGGTGGAAAAGCCTCTAAAACAGCATTTAAACCATCATGGGACACTAAAACTCTCCATTGAAACACAGGATCATAATAATAATAATAACAACAATCATAACTAATAATAATAAACATGTATGCTTGTGTAGAATCTGATCAAAATGTCTTATTAGAATCAGTTCAGGTTAAGGTCTTCCTATGGACACCCAGTGTAGTATTGATTCTACAATAAATATGGACTCAATCAAACTGCATCATATCTATCATATCAGAACCGGACCAGTTCTGGTATAACAGGCACAATAACAAAAAGAATAATAATAAAAAAGAAGTAAGAGAAGAATAGAAGAAGAAAAGAAGAACTAAGTTATAACATTCAGTAGATATTTTAGAAGAATGAAGGCTTTGCTCTATAGTAAGTGATTTTAATAAATGTAAGTCTGTGTGTGTTGGCGGGTGTGTATGTGCACGTAAACATGTGTGCACGTGTGTGTGTGTGTGTGTGTGTTTTGCCTCCACGTACACATGCTCATCATTACGTCTACATATATGCTCGCACTCCACGGGCCTCGCCATCGATCCCGCGCCATTGTCATCCGCCGTGCATTTGTGCACTTAACATTTTTGCCATCGCTTGCTGTTCCTTTACCTTTCGATATTCCCTCGCCACGGACCGCCTGCAGCGTAGCACTCACATCGCTAACCCCCCTCCCCCCACCGCCCCCCACCCCCACCCCACCTCCGGAACCCTGTGCCACCCCCCACCCCCCCACGGCTTTCTCCCGAGCGCTGACCTGCATTGGGTCCTTTAATATTGGTGACAGCTAATACACTTCTAAATGATCAGTTATTATCTCAGGGGCCTCGTCCACAGGGCCCCACTGATTCCAAAGGTCATCCCTCTGTCTTCCAGTATTGATCGGGTGGGCCTGTTAACGTGGCTCTGGCCCTTATTGAAAGTGAACGTTGCCACTAACATATTTCCATCAGCTGTATCTGGCTGGAGAGGCCCCATTTAAAAGCCTCTTTGACTCCGTCGTCGCCCCGGTGAATAGGGCAGGATGAGGAGCATAATGGATATGCCAATAAAGAAACGAGGGCTACTAAAATATACCGGGGGCCACACACAAGACAGGCAAAAGAAAATACCTTGGTCAGATATTATAGGATTGTTTAGTTCTGTGTATTTTTGTTAAAAATGGAGACATCAATGGTTTAGATGCCAGAGGACACAAAATTTGTGATAAATCTCTTATTTTAAAGCCAGACTTTTGGGAAATTGTGGCTGTTTAACCCCCTTGAGTTGCAGTTATAACCAACCTATCGTAGTTCTATGAATAATTTTTCACTTCTACGACATAGAAATAAAACGGAAAAATGCTCTCTATGCTGACAAATTTTTGGACATTGTTCTGGGCATATTTTCGATGAGATTCTATACATTTCTAAATCTGTTTTGTCTCTTTATGCGTCTTTAGGTCTTCTGAGCAGCTGTATAGTCTCTTGAACTGACATTAACATATACCTCTATGCACCAGTAATCCCTTAAAATAACCTTACGTTTTCTTTCATTTACATGAATTCACCCCTTAATTCATGCAAAATCCCCTTAAAATTAATTAAGGGAGTTATTATGGAGGAGACCCCATCAAAACCTCCTTAAACACCCCCTTAATCTTGACTCCTTACTCTCTAATTTAATGTAAAATTCAGGGAGACAGGAACTTTTCCATTAATTTCCACTTGATAAACCTGTAAACCTGCACAAAAGGCATAAACAAATCCCTTAATTACTAGTGTCTTTGTGAATCACCCCATGAATAAATCCCTTATAAACCCATGATACTTAACCTTACTTTTTTAAAGCTATGTTATTGGATATAATGGATAATTAAAGTTTATGTAATGGAGAAATTAAGGACATTTCAGGGATAAAATGAAGGGGTTTAGTTTGACCTGAACAACAGGACATCATTAAGGGGGGTAACAATAGTTTTTCGGTGTTAAATAAGAGTCAATTTCAGTGTGTACCCCAGAGGGTTAAAGATGGCAAGCTGAGACAACGCAAGTCTTGGAAGTGTGATGGTCGTTTGTTTATAGCTTACAATGACAAACCCTGCTAAGGCTCCGGATGCGAGAAAGCTATTCATGCCCCATGGACAAAATGCATTTTCCTGATATTGTTCTAACACAAGTGTGGCACGCACGTCTTTGTGTTGAAAGAGATGTGCCTGGGCGCTTTACTTTCCTGATCAGTAGGTGCAATCTGATGGACTTACAATGCCCAAGGTTACTCAGAGATTGTCTTGAAGGAACTCATTGTCTCAGTCGTCTTTTAATTCACCACAATCCTGAACGCCTTATTGTTCAGGAGACTCAAAAGGCTTCCCATCTACCATTGATCAAGCATCTTCCTTATTGTCATCAAAGTTGCCATTCATTTTCCGCGTTGCGAAATGTTTACTAAATAATAAACCGATTTCTTTCTCTCCTTTTTCCGCAGCTGTATGAATTGGACGACGACGAGAAGCGCAAAGAGTTTCTCGACGACCTTTTCAGCTTCATGCAGAAACGAGGTGAGTGCAGGAAGGACTGCTTTCTTTATTGCCTCCCATACAAAACTTCTTCTTCTTCCAAACTCATGCCAGCCTTTGAGTGAAGGTTGTCACAACGGAAAAAACATGATGTTCGCATGATTGGAATGCAAGAACTCTGACAGAATTTCAAAAACTAAAGAGCATGGTCACCTTAGTCCATTAGTGAAATTGTTCAAATCTCAGTATCCATTGAGATAATTAGTATGAGAACAGGTAGAGTTAGCCTACTTAATACATTTTTGTCTTAAGAATGTGCCTTGTGGAAGCAAGTATTTTCTCTTTGTACTCAAAGAGCCTTAAACCATAGCTGTAGCTGTGATTGGCCCTGGTTAGGTTTTCTGCTGAAACTCCAGCCCTGGCTTCTCTACAACAGACAGTGCTGGGACACAACAATGCTATCAGCACAGCAGCTCGCAGCCTTGTTTTATCATTACCCTCAAGTTATACGAAAACAGACCAGAGGGGAAGACACAGTGCGGGGCAACATCCTGGCATTCACAATGAAACAAATTCCCTGGTTTTTATTGGGGCCACCAGCAAACTCATCGTGTGTTTTCCCAAAGTGAGGATTCCGCTGGCGGGCCGGGTTTTTATTGGGGAAATAGATCTGTCCTCAGGGCCTTGCATAATATGAGGAAGTTAACCACCCATGAGAGAATAGAAGGCACTGGCATTCACAATGAGCGTCTATTTTAGGAGCACACCACTTGCATGCCATGTTTTTGTTATTTTGGATTCCAAGTTCTATACACAATGTTTTACAGACCTGCAGCTAAATTTGTTTTATGTCATTGTATCTTTTTTTAAACCACGCCTGCCTGTCATAATATTTGTCCTTGAAGTATGATGCAATGACTTGTAGTAAGGGAAATACACAAAGTTTTGTGTGTGTGACTTCGTCTGAATTATCAAGTTAAGATGGACCAGTAATCGCTGTCAACCTTAAGCATCATTTTTAGTTCTATGTTCTATGTAAGAAAAGAATGGGCCCCATCCAGTTAAGCTGAATAAAATATTAGTTTTTCCCCACAGAAAAACAAAACGTAATGAAAAATGTAACAGCTGGAATTCAGATCAATATCCCCGGTCTTTGAATCAATCACAACCGTCCTGCAAACATTCAATAATTTTAAGTGAGCATTATTTGAGATTTTTTTTTTTTTTCCATACTGCGCACTATTTGACTCTGAGATTCATTGCATGCGTTTTAGAAAATGTTAAGACAAAAAAAAAATCCAAATCCTGTGGAATTTGGAGGCGTTTTCTCCATACTTTTGGTTTGTTTTTGTTAGGTTAGGATTAGGTTAGGATTAGGTTTTTCTTAATCCATGAATGGAGTGGATGAGGTGTTTGCGATGTGGTTGAGGCTTTCCCCTCAGGCATGGTTTGTGACACAGTTGATTGAAGCTTTTCATGTTACATCTATTAGTGAATTATCCCTTTTTTTTGTTTTGTTGTTTCTCACCAATAGTTTACCAGGGTTGCATTTTCCCAGTTTATGGAATAAGGTTCACACTGGTCATGGAATTTCTGGAATATCATGGAATTTTGAGAGGTGTAATCCAGGCAAGGAAAGTCAGTGAATTTGATCAATTCTCTGGGAATATCAGGGAATTTTACAAATGGGTCACTTTACAGGAATATAGAAGAATTTATTTTACAGTTTGTTTCAGACATTCATTGCATTTGATGGTGGCTTTCAGCTGGTTTTATTGATTGTATAAAATGAAATAAAAAAATTATTATATATAAAAATTGAAAAAGATCTTTAAAAACATTCAAAAACTTCAACCCAACTATATATTAACCAGGCTATTCACCACTTTAGATAAACAACATTAACAAACCATAAAGGGTGAACATTTTTGTGTCACAGAAGGGCTCCATGACATAACTAAAGTCATAGAGAAGTCATGAAATGTTACATCAGGGTCATGGTGGGAACCATGACTAAAGTTTAGAAATCCCACAGAAGCCTGTAGAGTTTAACTTGATTAAGAACTCTCATTAACAACTTTGAGTTCTCTGACCATATTGCAGCAGTTTGTGGATGTAGAAATGTATTCCACTGACACTTGACCTATTCTTAGATCTAACTACATTTAGTGGAATGTGGATATTTTAGCCTACTGCATGTTTAGGCTCTGTTAGCTGCACCCTCCCGCCCCCATTCCTGACAATTTTCTCGTAATGGCGGAATCGATGAAGCTAGATAAAGCTAAAGCTAAGATAAAGCTAATTATTATTATTATTATTATTATTATTAATTATTAGCTATTAGCCTTTATGCACGGTGCTTTGCAGTTTGTCCTTGGTAGGCCTCCGTAGTGCACTGGCTTTGCTGTGTGTCTCTGTTGTGCTTCCAACACTTTTTAATTGTTTTAGTGGAGCCAAGTATAACTCTGAAACATATTCATATAAATGAATGAATGCTACTTTCTATGGCTTATTACTGTAACACAATAGTGATTCAACCTATAACCAGTTCATGAAAGCTTTTCCATTTGCTGTTCTACACACCCAGTGACTGGTAGCTCTTTCCAGTTTGTTTGATAATTTCCTGTTTGTTTGGAATAAATAGATGAAGAACTGGGTAGTTAACATGAGCAGTGATAGCCACCATGGCTGAACAGACAACGAAAAGAGCGCCACCTACAGAAACTCAAACTTCGCCAACATAACTCCAAGCTCCGCCCACACTGTTTGATTGACAGGTGATCTCTGGGAAGTGCAGTGCAGAAACACCACAGCAACGAGCGCTTAGCACCAAAGATGGAGACACATTTTTTTTTAAAAACTTGCAGATTACCACTTTAAGTTTAGATGAGAATAGGCTTTATGTTTGGATTAGAATCTAGTGTTTACCCAAGATGAAGAAACAGCAGTGTTAATGTACTATATATTTTGTTTAGTTTTGATAAGGTGAATGCACATATGAAAATGTGCACATTATGTACATATGTTTTCTATGTCTGTAAACGGAATATATTTGATAAGGTGAATAGATTTTTTACAACACTTTCTGTACATATGCCTGGCCTTCTGTAGACCTGTGAATACAACTCACATTTTTCACATCCACTATGTTTGCTGTAAATGCACATATTCTTTTTCGCCATATTCTCATATTTTCTCATTTGTTTTATATGGCATATATCTTACATTTTTTTATCATTTCACTTTATTTTCATACTAAATATATCAATATTAATATATATATATATATATATATATATTATATTTTTTTGATATACATATTTTTCATTCATTCTTCTTCTTCGTATGCTCTGCTGCTATTATTTTGAACATACCTGCTGTAACTAATATATATTTCACATTTCATTCATATATTTTAACTACATTCTGCTGTTGTAATTGCTGGCTGCATGATGTTTAACACCCCCATTTGCTCTATTCTTTTTTTATATTCTATCTTTTTATACTATGTAGTTACGCAGTACATTCTTCCTAAAAACATCATTCACAAAGAACAGAAAAACCCTAAATGTGGGCCAGTTCTTTGAAATCCTTTGTAAAAAATAATCCGTTTTTGAAAAAGGAAATTTCTGAAATAGGAAATAGGTGTGTTAGACGATTTAAAATGACACACTGCTGTATTTACGAAGGTTGTGTGAACCATCTGAAAAAGTAAAGTCACATCATATCGTGGTTTTTACAATATGCTGAGCGCTAAGACAGCTCCGGGAAACCAGACCTGCTTCATGAAGTAATGATATAGTTTGGGGGTCACTTGGGTTTAGAGACAGTATAGATTGTTGTTGGAGCGTTCAATTAGGGATTGATTTTGGACTTAGTGTAGGGAGACATTGTCAGTACGAAGCAGATCACCAACAGCCTATCTACACTGTTTGCCTTCGACAACTCTAATCAGAGTGGACTGGTCCAATTGTCCCAATCAATTTTTCTTGAAAACATCACTGTCATTTTGTGATGCTGAACAAATGTCAGCCGGACGGGCTTGCTAACGAAACGCTGTCCCAGTGTAAAAGTGTCAAGCGTCCCGTGGCCCTTTAATATTGTTGATTTATTGGCCGGCTAAATCCAGGCCGCCGCAAGAGTGCAGAGCCTTTGGCTTGTCTTCTCTCTGAGATGCTTTGCAAGTCTGTCACATCTTGTAAAATTATTGACAACAGAAATGCAGGCCAGCTTTATTGCCCGCACTGATGTTGTTGTTTCCCCATTGGCTGAGCTACCGAAACAGACATTGATGACTTCCACCCCTCTCATACAAAATCATCGCTTTGTCAACCCAGTCAAATTCAGCCTGACCTGAAAACCAACATAGTACATAGTACAACATAGCAAAAAAAAATCTTTCCATTGTGTCACATAGGCCTATATTAGGAAAGGGGAGGCTGGTGTGATTTAAGTCAGTGGTTCTCAACGTCGGGTCCGGGGACCACCAGGGGTCCTTGAGGGGGTTCCAGGGAGTCCCCAGCGAATTGATGAATTGTTAAACTTGAGCTTTAATTTACAAGAAGTTAAAACAATTAGAGAATGTAGAAGAATGACTGTTTCGATCATAGCTTCACTGTTATCTCTCTGCCTACAATACAGATAGTCATGGAATTCTGGACAAAATCATATCTAACAATAAAAATATTCTCAGATTTGGGTCAGAGAGACAAATTTTCATCAAATGGGGATCCCTTGGCCCTAATATGTAGTAAATTAGGGCTTCTTGATATGAAAAAGGTTGAGAATCAGTGATGTAAGTCACAAGGAAATGGCATTTTGATGGTATTGCTTCTGTAATTCAACGTATTTTCGGTTGAAACAGGTTGGGGCGGGACATAAGGTGGGGAGGGACTGTTCAAAAGTGGTGGAGGGGCCAGTCTCGTCATTTTGAAAGCTGTGAAGTTGCAGGCGTTAAATGATGGGAGGAGCGGAGGGGGGGTTTGTTCAAAAAACTGTGATGATGTTGGTCGGAATCTTTATGTACAACTACTGGTACACCATGAAGTAACCACTGAAAATATGCTGTTTTCCACCAGGTAGAAGTAATGGGCTCTTGATTTAAAAACGCAAGAAAGTAGTCATTGTTTCTTAAATATGTGTACTTTATATGGACAATTCGCTAGCAAGGTGAAAAAGTTGTTTTTCATTTCATTGTGACTTAATGGTGGTGGTGGACAAAGCTCACATGGTTTGAATTCCTCTAGCCATACCTGTATCAACATGAAAACAACAGGCCTCCGCCGCTCTATTATTGTTTCTGAATCTCAGGCACATTGGTTCACTTCTGTTTGCATTGCTGACAGAGAGAAAAAATGTATTGGTATTGATAATACTTTTCACATTTCTCTGGTTTGACATGATGAAAAAGTCAGAAAGAGAATTTTTTAAATGCTTTGATTTGTAGACATTTTAGAACCACAATGAAATGTGTTTTTGTGTGAAACGACTGTTACAAATTATTTTAATACAGTAAAAAAGTACCAGCCTCTACTTGGATTTAGTTTATTTCCAAGGCCAGTCCATTCACTGATGTCAGATCACAAAAATCACTTTTACAGAGGCCAATACTGTATTATTTTGCTACAACCTACTGTGGTTCTATATTGATTTTGCTTATTTTGCATGCAACCTTTAAAGATGTTTTCACAGTCTCAACACTGGTCCTGGAATTCCTGGAATATCATGGGATTTGGAGAGGTCTACTCCAGACTGGGAATATCAGGGAATTTTATAAATGAGTATAAATGAATCGGACAGGAAAATATCAGAATGTATTTGCCAACTTGTTTCACACATTCATCGCATTAAATGTTTTCAGTCCAACTGGAGTGGAAACCAGACTGAAAAACAGTAACAAAACAACAAGGAACAACAGTTTTGGTCACGGAAGCACTCTGACTTAGTAATGGAAAGTCATGGAATTTTACTTCAGGGCCACAGTGGGAACTCTGTTTGGAGTATGCATGCTCAATTCTGCCTTATGACTGACAGCGTGAGTATACTCTCCTCTGTCATCCCCAGGCTTTTCAAATAAGGCTTTTGGTGCTAAATGGAAGCAGCTGCAGATCCACAATGTCAATGTTGTCTTTGTCACTTTCTTAAAGGGTAACTTCGGTATTTTTCAACCTGGACCCTATTTTCCCATATTTTTGTGTCTAAGTGACTAAAGGGGACAACAATTTTTGAAATTGGTCCAGTATTGAGCGAGATCGCTTCAGCCGGCAGCCGCGAAATAGGCTGCAATGTAATCCGACGGGGCAAATGTGAACCGTCAATGTACGTCCACTAAAAGTGCTTGTTTTTGCCACTGACAGGCTCAGATTGTTATTATAAGTTTCTGACAACATTATGGAAAGGACCCTACAGAGAAATTAAACGTTTTTCTTTACCTTTCGCTTGATCCGGTCTGTGTGTAACCAAGTCTCGCTCAAGTCTCGCGAGAGTTGAGTTGTTGCAGGAAGTTACTGGAAACATGGCTCCTACTAGTTCCTCTGTTGGGGGTTTACGGTGATTATGTTGACCGTATAAGGTGTAATGTAATTGGTTGATCTGCATCTACACAATGTGATTTGCAAAGCTGCAGTTCCCATATGATCTGCAAGTCATAACAGAGACTGTCAGGCTTCCCACTGGTCATGGAATTCCTGGAATATCATGGAATTTTGAGAGGTGTATTCCAAAGAGGGAAAGTCAGGGAATTTGATAAATTCTCAGGTAGAGCTGAACAATTAATCGAAAAAAAAATCGAAATTGCAATATGAACTCATGCAGAGGCTGCAATTATTTGCGGGCTTTTCTTATTGAACTCAGATGAGAAGGGGGTGGAGTTTGTTTTTGTTCCCTGTATCTGTATTTGTTCGACCAACCAAATTATTTGCATCTGCGAAGTGTCTAGCTAGTAGTCATGCCATTGGTCTAAAATTGCCTGACCTTCTTGCCATGGGTCAAGTTTAGTTAGTCTAAATTCAGCTGTAAGCTGACAGATGAAAGGTCATTGATCAAAGATACTCACTCCCATTTTATTTATAACTCCCAACCCCAGTCTGGGTTACAGCGGAATCTGAACCTCAACCCCGGCAAACAGGTGAAATTAATAGATACACCATGCATCTGTATGTGTGAAGGGATACTGTATATTTAGAAATTCTTCCTGTTTATGTTGCGACTGTCACATCAATAATGGTAGGTTGCACAGATACCACATGTGCGTAATAATTATATTTGCTATTATCAGCAAACTGAATGCCTGAGATGTTAATCTGAGATGTTACTATCCAAATCAACTATCCATTTTATGTTAAAGCCATAGAAGCAATTTTGAATTAATGTGTGTTTATGTGTGTGTCTTGGGGAGGTTACATGCATACCAATACATCATTCTTATTAATTATAAAAATACTGCGATTAAGACAAGGGTCATGTAAACACCTCAAAGGTATGATATGCAAGTTTTTGATATTAAAATAACTAAATAAATAGGACATATCATACTTTATCAGTCTGGGTCTGTGTGTGGCCTTGTGTGTTCATGCATAAATCCCCTGTTTGCCTGAAATTGGCATTATGTTGGGGATATTTTTGGGGCATATACCATTTGCTGGGCTGTGGCTATCAAGCACATGGAAGTCATTGCAACAACAATGGTGGAAAACAGTCAGAAAAGAAAGAACAGCAAAGCTAAATGTGTGGCAGTTTGCCGTTTGCTTATTCAACATCTGTAGTGGCTTTACGGATCAGGCATGATGCCAATTCAAGGTAGACAGCTCATCAAGACCAGTGACAAGTGTTGGGGCCGGAACTTCACCAACTGAGGGGGAGGAGGGCGGAACTAACTATACACTTGAGCACCATACTCCAAATAAGCCCGTCCATCAGAGAATGTTTTTGCCCAACATACCTTGAACAGGTTTGTAGTCAAGACCAGGTCCAAAGAGGGTCCAAGACCAAGACTAAAATAGGCAATAAACAGTGTACCTGTCTTTCCAAATGCAATAATAACGCTTAAGGAGTTTCTAAGGATCAACAGAGATTTAGGTCTATCTGTAGGAGCTCTGTACTATATCCTTCAACATCCAACTAATCAGTGCATAAAAGTTTGAGGACCATTACATATTGTACACAGGTGTAAGCCAGAGCTAGAGGTGGACGATATGCCCAGAATATCGTATCATGATCTTTTCAGGCAGTATCACGATCCACGATATGGATCACGATTTCCAGGTGTTGTTCATATCTGCTGGTTTTTCTGGCAGCCTAATGTCGTTTGAAAAATGTTAAGCACAAGAAAGCCATGGGAATGCCTGTTTTTTGCCTGAGGTTTCAACAGCACATGATTGACGTTGCATGTAGCCTGACAACGACAATATATTCAATCAATAACCACAATATGCAAGATTGCAATAAAACCGGCAAATTACCAGAACCTTTTCAACTATGCATGGTCAACATCTTTATCATCTTATTCTCATCATTACTCTAAGGACAATAGTTAAATAATTATGTGCCTGTCCATAGAGTCACTGTATTGAAAATTCTTAGAAATGATAAAGGTTGTGAAAAATTGCTTACAGCCAAAACCTTTTATTGATGTTGAAGGTGCCTTATAGCCTCTGTCACAGTCAGGGTCATGCTATTGTACACCTTGGACCTCAGTGCAGTGAGTACTCTAGATCAGTGATTCTCAACCTTTTTCATATCAAGGACCCTAATTTAGTCCACATTAGGGCTGCAGACCCCCATTTGATGAGATTTTGTCTCTTGGACCCAAATCTGAGAATATTTTTTATTGTTAGATATGATTTTGTCCAGAATTCCATGACTATCTGTATTGTAGGTAGAGAGATAACAGTAAAACTATGATCAAAACAGCCATTCTTCTACATTCTCTAATTGTGTTAACTTCTTGTAAATGAAATAATGCTGAAGTTTAACAATTCATCAATTTGCTGTGGACCCCCTGGAACCCCCTCAAGGACCCCTGGTGGTCCCCGGACCCCACGTTGAGAACCACTGCTCTAGATGTGCTATACATGATCTTTGAAGATCATGTAGCACATCTATATGAGTTAGAGTACCGGATCCAAAATACCCTTGTATAATTTTTTTAATAAAAATTTGTAGTGATACAAGGGATATAATTCTAAAATCTGCAATCTGTCAAACTGTTCATTCATGACTGCATCCAAAACTTTTTGTGCATGTATTTTTAAACGTGAAATTATCATGCAATATTAAAACAAATCTTTAAAAAAAATTTACGTTTTAAATTTAGTTAGAAAACAGTAAGACATGCACCATTGTGATGTATTGTGATGTCCCCCTTTTTGAGCAATCTCCCATTTTTTTTGAAAGCATTTGAAAACAACACCATATTGATTTTGTACTCATGAGGACCAAATGGTGGGAGACTGTTTTCCACCGTTGTATACAACTAAACAGCAGAACCTCCACTCCTCCTGTTGTACAGTATGCTGTATTCCAAGTCTTGAGCCTCCCAATCATGAGATGAAGACATTGTACAGTGCAGGACAGTGTCCAACACTGAGGGACATGTTTTCTTTAATCACATTTTCAGTGATTGTGTGTGTGATATGGACCTGAAATCATTAGCTAAATCACTGCTAATCTTTCGGGAGGTGTTTTTTTTTTTAGCTGGACCAGCAGGTGGAGCAGTCACAGATGACAAGCCCTAACAGTTTGTCCGTCTCATGTTTAATAAGTTGAACAAGTTGAACATTTTAAAGGTTCCTGGTCCTTCCAGGTCAGTGATGCATGTAGGCGTGGCTTGTCGGCTCAGCTACGTTTGTTCGGCTAACGTTAGCTTAGCATAAACACAGGTTCTGTTTGTTCTGTTCGTATAGTTTTGACTACTACATCATTGCCAATAATGCTGACATTGTATTACATAAATAGTCGGTTTGTCAGTGATATGCAGTAAACCACAGTAACTTGTTTGTCTTTTATCAAATGGTTTTTAGCGGAGCTTGCTAGCTTTAGCTAGCATAGAGAAGCAGAAACAAAAGATAGAGCGGAAATATTCATTTAACTTCCGATGCCATTCAAACAGCTCTGTCTGATTTGATTTTTCTTAAAGGATAATAAATTCCGGTTATTTCCAACCTTATTTTCCTAGCTCCCTTCTCCTACACTTCAGGGAGTATAGGGCGAACCTGCAGTAGAACAGACAGAGTAGCTTTTGACTGTGGCAAATACATGTTTTAGACTTTTCATGGGCAGAAAATGGTGAAGGTAAAAAATAAAATTACACCTGTGTTATCCTTTAACACCTAATGAAGACTTGAACAAAAGCAGTGAGGAGGACAGACACACAGCGGTAGTACTGCTGAGTTAATGAGAGCAGTTGACACTAAGGCACAGGGTAGATCCTCCAGACAGCAGGAAGGATAAGGATAGCATAGTAGGAGACGTCCACTAAAGGTCACACACACACACGCACACACACACACACACACACACACACACACACACACACACACACACACACACAGACACACACGCCTGTCAGTTTTAGCCCTGAAGAGCTGAGTTCCAAAATGTATAGGACCTCCTCTCTTATCGCTGTCGTTATGTGAAAACTTTGTCCAATTATGGGGATTTTCATGTTTTCAGCTTAATTGTTCCTCTGTGGGTTGAGAAAACTCTATAGCCTCTTGGGCTTATGAACCCCTTTCAAAAGCCATTGGATAATGTAAAAAATGCATTGGCATCACGCTAAAAATAAGGCTTTATATTTTGGAGGTACTAGGTTTTCACCTGACAGCAACAATACAGCACAATAAAGCTGTCATATGTTGTTTGAATAGGTCATCTACAGTAACTCTACAGTATGTCATTCTAAATTAAATATTTGCTATGTCGTCATGAAATGCATAATATATAATATATAATACAAGTCATGTACATCAAACAAAATACTTATCGTATGGGAAATTGTACAACAAAGGAAGGTAAAACTAGATTAGATAAAAGTTGACAACAATTTGTAGGCAATGTAAGCATGGTTAACATAAAAAAAAACGTGTGAAAGCAGCTAGCATCTTCTGTTGGCTGCTACCTTCCGCAAGCATGTGAATTTGCCTTGTGGTTTGCTGCAATAAAACACTGACCAAAGATATCTACTATCAGATTATAGTACATCAAAAGCCCTCTTTCTCACACTCATCCTGTTTTATAGCTGCTACAGGGCTTGAATGTGCATAGCGAGAGGCAATCGTAAATCATACGAAACAAGGTCTTTTTCAGAGATATGGTGACAAAATGGAAGCGTTTTTTTGCTTCTAGTGTCTGTGGGGTCTGGTTGCAGCCTCAGGTAAGTCATTCATACATGATGTACCTCCCTCCTGCGCAACTCTTTATGTCCACCCTGCATATTGAATGATTAGAAAACACGATAGACCGAGCAGATGAAAAGGATATCCTCTCGGTGTAATTTGGTTGCGGGGGGGCGTGTGCGGCCATATTTACGCACATGTGCTATTTATGTGGGAACCTTCAGACTATCAGGATAAAGTTACTGGGAGAGAGTTTCATCATGAGTATAACAACTCCCTCTCTTTCTCTCTCTCTCTCTCTCTCTCTCTCTCTCTCTCGCGCACACACACTCCTCTTTCATAATGGGTTTGGGCTATAAAGCGGTTTTGACATACACATTATCATGTGTACTACGCGCCTTTTTATAGATCCATCCCCCCATTGTATGTAGCCATTGATTCTCGCCAGCGCAGCTCATTTGGCCACATTCAGGGGAACCCATAATGAACTAAATCATATTCATTTTTGTTGGCCAAATGGGTGGTTGGTGAATAAGTACCTTTTGACAGAGGCATTTACCATCTAATCAAAGTCACCTATTTCATCTTCCCACCCGTCTACAACTGGAGTTCCTTTATCTGCGTTGAGCATGCCATGGCTTTGAACTGGTCCAACCTTTTCTTTGCAATAAAGAAGAATTGTTGCTGAAGAGAATGTAGAATAATGGCTTGGTTAACATGACCACTTTCCTCGTACCGTACAAAAGTCCCGGCCATCGCATTGATCTTAATCCCATTGATTTAACATTTGTGCGACGCTAGGCAGCGTGTGCTTAATTATTAAGTCGAAGTGTGTTATTGTTTGTTCAGCTGTCTCCGCTTTACTGTGACTGAATAAAAACCTAATCTTAATAATAAAGTCATCATGCGCATGATCAAAAATCATCCTTGTGATTGAGAATGGTGGCTGATGGTATATCCAAACAATGCAGACCTTTCTTCCTCTCAAGGTTTCCTCATCCACTTCCGATTGACAGTCAGCTTCTACCAGATTAAATATGAACTGTTCGATTGAAACTCGCTTGATCCGTCTTTGGCTCAGCTCGGTGGCAGGCTTTCCGGCTTTGAAAGTGAATTTGGGCCCCAACTTTCCAGTCCCCCGGGCCTGGCCTCGGCCCCTCGAGGTGCTGACCCCTGGGCCACCCCTGGCCTCGCAGGCATTAATCATCAGCTGCCAAGCGACGCTCCTTCATCTCAGGCTCTTCTGAAAGCATTAAGATGGCAGGATCTCCTTTCATATAAAAAAGCTGACCAACCATTTAAGAACATAGCTAGAAAGTTACCATTATGATTGGTTGAGTTTTATCATTATAAACTAGCCTTCTTCCCACATGAGCATCTAAGTTGCATTATGGTTCATGTCAGTCTCCTGTACATTCATACTGTCATTTCTTCCTCTTAGTATTTAGTGCTGGCTGCATCATGTGGCCGGTAAAGTTAAGTAAAAGAATAATAGATTATGGGTTTTATTTCAAAGATTTGAAAGTGGACTTGAATTGGTCAAAAGTGCCAAAGAATACATGTATAAAATTATTTTCTTCCTGTAAAATTAGCTATTTTGCATGAAAACTTGGAGATTTTTTGGTGTATAATATATAATTGTTGCACTGATTTGGATCAAGCCTAATCAATGATGTTTTGACCCTTGTGATAGTCATAGCCGTGCTTTCTCCATTTCTGTAAGTGTTTTCTCACATATAGATGCTGCATAAGAGTGACTTGATGTTTTATCAGTACTGGTGCTGAAACGATTAGTTGATTAATTGATGATGATTTGTCAATTGATAGAAAATGAATCGATTACAATTTTCAATTAATCGTTTTAGTCATCCATCAAGTAAAAACACCAAACCTTTGCTGGTTGCAGATTCACAAAATTTCTCTGTTTCATATCATTATAAAATGAATACTTTGGGTTTTTTATTTGTCTTTATTTTTGAGTTTGAGTTTTTAAGTTCACATGATTCACGAAAGACCTTGTGTAGCATCAGTTAAACCTTTATAACACTGTGGCAGACTCCATACTCAGCTTGACTAATGTAACTCTGTAAGTTAAAATAACATTAAATCTCGTACCAAAATATCTCATCAATATTGATTGGGAGAAATTAAACATTGATTAACACAGTCTATATTTAGAGGTTCTTGGTCTCAAGAATCAATATCTCTACCCACATTGACTGTCATATTCAGAATACACAGCTTTATATTGTCATGCACAACAGTGTCCTACTACTGTAGATGTTAAAACCAGAAGGCACCAGGGCCTTGCATTGACAAAAGACATTTTGTGACTATTTTGACTAAATACATGTGATTTGAGTCGTATGCTTAAGTGACATTTAGGATTGTTTATGGCATCGCAGGGGAGAACGGGGTAAGTTGAGCCACCCCCTTGTTTCTCGGAAGCCAAACACAATTTCATCATGGTTAAGATGTTATGATTCTTGTATCTAAATGGAAGTAGATACATTTGAGACTTTATTATATATTACTTTAAGGCTTTACAAGGTTCAGTAGTTAGCTTACAGTAAATGTGGGCCTGAGTTACTGAATTAAGCAGTTTTGTCAAAATGGTGGTTGTGGAGTAAAATGTGCCACAAGCCCAAGTTAAACCAAAAGACTGAGTTTTTAAATGAGTTGCACTTCTAAATACTTTTGTATTACCACAATAGTTTTAATGTATTACTACATACTGTACTGTAGCTCAATGTTTTAATTTCCACCCTTATGTAGCAATTATTTTTCATTTGATTAATTAACCTTTATTTACCCAGGGTAGGTTGGCTGAGCATGTGTGCTCTGTCCCATCAATGCCCTGCTCCACATTCACAATTACAGTCACAGTTTCAAAAACTTCATTGGTTGAAATTAACACACATTTTGCTGTAGTAGCACAAAAGTGGTTTATTTTATCCCATGCTCCCCTAGTCCAGAAGTAAGGATGTGCTGTCTTTTACCCATGTCACTTTCACTGTGCATTAGTGTGCTTGTCCTAAAGCTGTTTGTACTAGGCTTGGGCGATATCCAAAATTATATATGGCGATACTGTCCCGCCAAAATATCGCGATATTCAATATTATTGCAGGTTTTGTTTTGCTTTGTTTTGGGGGTTTTTTCTTCTTTTTTTCAGGTTTTTGGGGGGCATTGGAGGATACAATGGTCATTTGGTATAATTTGCTCATATATATCGAATATCAGCCCAAGCCTAGTTTGTACTAAGCTCCATTTCTCCTGACTAGAGAGATACCGCTGTAGCATGCCATTACACTGAACACACCTGAACTAGTCTCTCTTGTCAGAGGAATAGTAAAGGGATGAATCATGCAGCAGATGGTAAAAACCTTTGTGTCGGTTCTTCGGTCTTGGAAGAGGAGATGTGGAATCCGCTTTGAGAGCTTCCATCAAAAACCGAGCAGACAATGGGCGCGATCGCCTCTTTTGTGTGTTGATAAATATCCAGGGTGATTTACTGTTGCCCCAAGGCTGTGCTTATTAATTGATTACTGCCTGCAGACTACCATCAGCACTTTTTCTCAAATAAGTCAACTTTTGTCCCCCGCCTAATTGCTTAAGAACACTATGTCGCAGAAGAAAAGGCTACTTGAGAGCTACCTTAAAAAATGACTGAGTCTTCGATCGCTATAACACTAAATATTCCAGCTCGCCTTGGTGGTACCTTGTGTTTTCAACCTTAAGTATCTTTCCCTCCTTTTGACACTTTTCTTTTTCAAGGCGAGGCAACAGCATTTCAAAGCACGCTGTATCCTAACAGCCAATACACTTGAGAATAATATACGAACCCAATGACTGGGCACAGTAGGAAATACCAGCTTTCTGGTTCTTGTTTTGGAAAAACATGAAAACACATAAGTTTTGTTCCGGCTCTTTTTCCCCATATTTCCCCTCTTTTTTTGGTCTGTATCAGTTGGACATCACTGTTTTGGAATGGCAGGTTCTGCGGTATAATCAGAGGAAGTCATGAGTCTTTATAACAGGGCGATGTTTGGCAGTCTTCGTGCATCTATACCCTCCTTCCCCTCTTCATTTAGGGAGTTGAACACAAGTAGATAAACAGTTGTTTTCCCCCGTGACGCTGCATTAATCGTTCATTTCATGGGTTAAAAGAGCAAAGTCAATGAGGAGGAGAAATTCCCATCCCATTATCGGCTAGGAGGTGCAAAGTGAGCGCATCAGCGATGAAGCCGAGCATAAAGATGATTACTCCACTACTAGAGCCCCTGATGCCCAACATGGTTCCAATTACAAACTCCTCTCTTTTTTTTTTTTAGCAGCTGAGCGATTAACTAGAAGACTACTGTTAGACTCTGTGCGAAGTGGATTTTTCTCCACTCCGTCCACCATTGCTCATTGTCATAATGATCCATGGCCTGATCAGATTGTTTCTGCTGACAAAAGGCCTCCATCCTCACTCTTTTATTCCTTATATCTCTTTCAGGGAATCAGAGAGACAAATACATCAACCCCAGTATTGAAAGCACATAAATCTCGTTTTAAGAGGCTTGTCTTGCCTCAGATTCTGTCAGACAAAGGCTTTTGGGCTGAGGCTTTTATTTATTGCCTCAATGCTTGTTTCGTTGGCCATTGTGCGTTCCACAAAATAATAGTTTTATAGATCAACACAGTTATGCATTATAATCAGTGGTAATAAAGATAAAGAAGTCAGAGGGTGTTGGCCGAGGATCCTCAATGCTTGTTTTGTTTTGTATTACTATTTTACTACTATGGAGTCGTGGCTCTCTGTGCTGCATTCGCACTGTTGACCTCTGCCTTACTTTGAATTGTAATTCTAAATTGTTGCGTAACTCCCATCACTCATAAACCTGAGTTATGAACGTCATCAGAGTTCCCAAACTTTGGCAAATCAAGCCACTCCCGCATTTTCTCCACAATGCACCATGATATATAGAGGGAGTGAGAACTGCAGGGAGAACTTTGAAGAAAGAGATATGTTTTGGTGGTGCTACTTTAGAGTTAACACCGCCATTGTCTCCCGAAGCGAGGGGAACATAAATCTTTTGTTTTAATAGTGTCTCTCCGTTCACATGCCAGCGCCGCGAAATGAAGCCGTAATTACTGGGCTTAATTGATGTGTTTTTACCACCTCAGACGATACTTCAGACCCCGCCTCCCCCCTCACTGTATAGGCCCCACTGCTGTTGTTTGCACTATATTTCTGCAGCTATTGATTGCTATTATGGTAAATCCGATGGGCACAATGGAACTCTATCAGCAAAATGCAGGTTAATTATCTCAGGGTCAACCACTTTGGAAGCTCCACAAAGAGCCAGCCATTCTCTCTTTATTGCCTTACATTAAATTGCAAATGCAAATTATTATCTGGGTCCTTTTATTCTGCTAAGGGGATGGATTGGCAGGAATAAAATAGAGGATGACCTCCCATTTGCCAGAGATTGCGTTCGTAAAGTTTTAAGCAAGTTAAGAGTAATATATCACTTATTCTGGTTTATTATCCCTTTATAATATGCACATATGTTTTGTTAATAGTGTATGTATTAGGATCGGCATACCAGCTTACATTATCAATGGAGATAAAAACAAAATTCTCATTGTAGGTTTCCTGTCTGGGATTTTTTACTGTGCATGTTGATGGTTTAGTACAAGAAGCAATTATTTCATCATTCATAAATAATGAAGGTATAAATAAACGCTAAAAGTTTTTGATTCCAAAGGATGCGCAGATAAAAAACCTTTTAAAACTTTGAAAAAAAAGTGATATTTCCTCGCTGCTAACAGAGCTGTCAGACATTTGACTGGCTCTAGATAAATTGGCCTTATAAGAGGTGCAGAAGCCTATTGATGGGAGGAACCGAAGTTAATGGAATTGATTGTGGATATTGTGTTTGCTTTCTGCAGGGACTCCGGTGAATCGGATTCCTATCATGGCCAAGCAGGTGTTGGATCTCTACATGCTCTACAAGCTCGTCACCGAAAAAGGCGGCTTAGTGGAAGTCATCAATAAGAAAATATGGCGTGAGATCACCAAAGGCCTTAACCTCCCTACCTCGATTACCAGTGCAGCTTTCACTCTCCGAACACAGTGAGTAAGAGCCGAGGCGATAACCCTAGATGACTGATAACCTGGTACTGCCACAGCCTTCTACTGTGGTAGCAGCCACAAGTGTTATATGTGCGAGTGTGAGAGATGATCGGTAAAGTTAACAAGTGGTTTCTCAACCATTGTTCTCGATATTATAAGCAATCCGTCATTCTGAAGTCTTATTTCCATTGCTGTGATACATCTGCTGAGAAAACATGAGGTAGACTCTCGAAATGGCTTCTTTAAATAATACTTATTTCTTGCAAAGATGGTAT
The DNA here is from genome assembly GCF_048128805.1 of Centroberyx gerrardi. Lineage (NCBI taxonomy): Eukaryota > Metazoa > Chordata > Actinopteri > Beryciformes > Berycidae > Centroberyx > Centroberyx gerrardi. The sequence goes on along the minus strand of NC_136004.1, from coordinate 2,806,308 downwards.
TTGTGCGGTACATTACTGCCGATCCCTCCTATGACTCATGATAATTATAGTATGATAGATGTGTAGACATTTAATCTGTATAAGTCCCAGTGTTGTTAGATGTTATTGTACTTATTTTTATTTTGAATGCAGAATATTCAGGAGACCACTTTTTAGATGGCATGTGTAAAAACAGTTGGCAAGGACAATTGATTAATCAATAATAAATAAGTAAATAATCAATGGATGTGCATATAGTCAACTTCTGGTTTAGTTGTCTTGAGAAAGTATTCAACCTTCTTGACTTTTCCGCATTTTGTGGTGTTCCAGTTACAGCCTCAATTCAAAACGGATGAAATTAGCATTGTTATCACTGTGCTTTGGCGGTTAGATATTATGTAAAACGTGTCATGGAGCACACAAGAACACATATTGATAATCAGCGTGAGACTTGAGATTCTCTACAACTTGATTGGAGTCCACCAGTGGCCAGTTCAATTGATTGCACATGATTTAGAAGGTTAACACATCTCTCTATATAAGTTCCTACTGATAATGGTACATGTCAGAAAATTGGGCCAGAATGATCCCGATTCCGGCACCCTTAGTTGAAAAAAATATCTATCTATCTATCTGTCTATCTATCTATCTCTCTCTCTCTCTCTCTCTCTCTCTCTCTCTCTCTCTCTCTCTCTCTATCTATAACCCCCACTCCACCCCTCCAGCACCTAGACAGCACTAGCGCACTTGTTAAGCATTGTTTGCCAAATACTAGAATTGTATTTTTATATTGAAGTCAACATCACTTTTGGAGGGGAACAACAGAAATGCTCTCCTTTGCACCACATAATAGGAAACATAAAAACCTCTCAACACCACTAGAAACTCACTAATATGCTCAATTCCTCCCGCCTTCCTCTTCCAGGTACATGAAGTACCTCTACCCATACGAATGTGAAAAGCGGGGGCTGAGCTCCCCCGGTGAGCTTCAGGCAGCTATCGACAGCAACCGGCGGGAGGGCCGCCGGCAGAGCTACGGCTCCTCCATCTTCAACTACTCTCCCGTCGGCACCCCCGCCCTCCTGTCTTCCCCGAAGATGCAGATGCCTCACCTGCCCATGTCCGCTCACAACGGTGGCCACATCTCTCACGTCCCCATGATCAAGAAAGGTGAGATGACCAGAAAATGAACATAAGATACAATAAGATCAGTGATTCTCAACCTTTTTCATATCAAGGAGCTCTAATTTGATGAGATTTTGTCTCTTGAATCCAAATCTGAAAATATTTTTATTGTTAGATATGATTTTGTCCAGAATTCCATGACTATCTGTATTGTAGGTAGATAGATAACAGAGAAACTATGATCAAAATAGTCATTCTTCTACATTCTCTAATTGTGTTAACTTCTTGTAAATGAAATAATGGTGAAGTTTAACAATTCATCAATTTGCTGGGGACCCCCTGGAACCCCTTCAAGGACCCCTGGTGGTCCCCAGACCCCACGTTGAGACCCACTGCTATAAGAGACGATATGATACGATACGATGCAGCAGTGAAAAAGACAAGTACAATATAAGCACACAAGTAGAATGTAAAATATGCAATAAAAACAGTAAAAAATAATAAAAATTGACAATTTAAACTCGTGTTAAGTAGGCTGTATTGATGGGAAGTAGCTGTTGCATACAGACGGTACTAGCAGACACCATTGCTTTCTCAATTATGTAGAGTCTGTCTGGTGCAACAGCGCCTGATGCATGGGAATCATTTGGAGACATTAGATGTTTCTTGCAAGAGTTAATTCTGGTTGCGATGTTATCATCAGGCCAAAACCCACACAAAACCGCAACATGTCTCATATTCTTATCCTGTTAACTCTGCGTGATGATTCATTTCCTCTTTTATGAATACAGTAAGTCCAACAAAAAAAATGTGCACATGATGTACTATACAGATCAGAGGATCTTTTTGAGAAATTGTTGCATGATCGCCCGGACACCGAAGGAGAAGTCAGCATCCTCACGTTAGAAATTCATTTCGCAAGCGCTGCCCCGTTTCCATCCATTCATACTCATGTAACTTGCGGGCAGTATGGTCATCCTCCCCCAAAGAGGAAACATCTTGCAGGACTTCCTCATACCAGCACTGCCAATTTCCGAGTCACGCCAGAGAGTGGAATGCACAAAGAGCTCGGGAGGTGTCTGATAACGGGGCCCGCAAGGGGAAAAAAAGCATCAGACTGAATTACCTAGCGTGCCATAGAGAGAAGCTTTGTTTTGACATCAGGCATGTCTGAAGCACAGACAAAGCTGTTTTAGCTGGTGTCTGGGTGTGATGTGGTTTTTCCGGGAGGTAAGACATTAATGAACATCCTTCCAATTCTTCAATTCAGACACTTTTAGTATGAAGGTATATGAAGTATGAATCTCACGAGCCGAAATCCCCCAAAGCTCATGTAATAATATGTAATAATAACTTTAATAATAATAACTTTATCTATATAGCACTTTTCTAAACAAAGTTACAAAGTGCTTTCCATAGAATACAAGATAAGAAGAATAACAGTTACAATAAAACCCAACAAGCGATAAACAAAGCAACAAAATATCGAATAAAATAAAGCAAATTAAGTTAACCAATTAAACCATAAAACAAAGATCAAACACGCAAAAGAGGTGTAGATAAAAGAGAAAATCAATAAAAGTATACAAAGGTGATATAAAATTGCTCTTTACATTAACTGTGTTGTTACTCTCCTTATTAGATTGGGTAATTGGGAAATTAAAATTAAAAGGGAGGTTATATAAACATATTCAACCAACTATTCCATCATTCAGACATAATAAGTAGGTAGGTTTAGACCAAAATTAGAAAACTGGATATCAGTCAGTCAGTGCCATCCACCTCATACAATGAATATGACGCAGTTTGTTTAATTACATATTTATTGTAGAATTGATCAACTGGTTGTCTATGGGAAGCCCTTAACCTGAATTGATTCTGAAACATTTTGATCAAATCCCACACAAAGTTGTGTGGATGTTTTCTTCTTAGGTCTACATTCTGTGCAAATAATAAAATTAAAAAAACCCTCATTGGTCGAAACCTATTAAGTAGAAATGCATGAATGTAGAAGTCTGGATTCCAGCACTAACAGGATGCAAATAGCAGCAATGTGTCTAGTGTGTGTATGACCAGTCTTCTTCTCTGCAGAGGAGCCCATGATAGCCAGCTGCCTGCCCAGCCGGGTGGCCATGCCCATGTCCCTCGGTGGCCATCACGCAGCAGCGGTGGCGGCCCAGGCGGCGGCGGCTCAGGCGGCGGCGGCCGTCCAGGCGGCGGCTTTGGAGCAGCTGAGGGAGAAGCTGGAGAGCGGCGAACCACCAGAGAAGAAGATGATGATGGTGGCGGAGGAGCAGCAGAGGATCATGCAGCACGCGCTGCAGCATAACCTTCTGGCCATGGCCACTCAGCTGCCCATGAACATCAAACTCAACAACAGAGGTAAGACACTGGACGAATAGGTGATCTCAGAAGGTTTCTGTGTGGAGTTTGCATGTTCTCCCCTTGTTCTCCTGGGTTTCCTCCCACAGTCAGGTGGATTGGAGATTCTAAATTGCCTGTAGGTTTGAATGGGAGTGTCTTTGTGTCTGTGTTAGCCCTGTGATGGAATGGAGTCCTGTCCTGGGTGTCTCTGTGCATGTTAGGATGCCATATCTCCAGGAACCTGAATAGGAATAAGCAAGAACATAAAATGAAAGCATAATCTTACAGAATTCAGGTAAAAGTTTCACCAGTTTTTGAATCTGGTAATTGATTTGTCAGTAAATAAAACTTTCAGGGTTTAAATAAGAACACCCTTTTACATTTTTTGAAGCAGTCCTGTTGCAACTGTAAAGACATTCTAGCTCACTGGATGCTGTCCTTTTCTTTATTACATTTAGAAATAAATGACATAACATGATGATCTCTAAGATAAAGCCCAATCAAATCAGTCTCATTCAGTATTAAAACACTGCTTTAATATAATACTCTTGTGACTGAAAGTGTTAGTCTGGTGTGTCATTTTGCAAAATTTTATATCAGGTTTAGTTTGTCACCCACCAACTATCAGAATGAAATGATGTCTACCTCAGTGGGTGGTGTGTCAAAATCAGCTAATGGCATTTCCAAAGATGCTGGGTGAGATCCCATTGTGAAACGCCCAAGCCACTAATGTGCACATTGTTCATCATATAACATGTGTAATTTGAAGTCAGCTCCACAGATGTTATGAAGAAATAGTTTTTCACGACCACAGGCAAAACACTGGATGTCATGAGTAAAAATGCCTGTCTACCGAAGGCTCTGGATGGCTGCAGTGATCCCGGCACATGACAAGCCATAAGTCACATATTACTTAATGATAGAGGCTAAAGGAAGAATGAGAGGCCTATCTGCTCAAGTGTGATATCATTTCTGTTTGCATCACTGCTTCTCTCATATTAGTCATAATAGCGGGCTTTGCACTTTATACGCAATGGAAAAACGAGTGAGAATCTTTCCCAGGTTAATTCCCACGCTGGTCGTCTGGCTCTAGCCCTCACATATAAACACTGTCATTTAAAGATTACATCCAAACACTATTATTTGTCTGTGCCCAGATGCAGTTAGACGTATAAATTTCTGTTTACAGATTGTTTGATATCGCAGCGGCTCACTGAGATCATCATCATTATGTGTGTAGCGTTGGTGTGTTTTCTTCAAGAGGCTTCTGTTATTTCATAACAAGTCATATTTATTTGAGAGCGCTGCCGAAGTTTGCAAAGTGTATGACTGTGTGCTGTGATAGGATTCATCCATGTGGCATAACTGACGGCGATAACTGACATGTACAAATGGCCGCAACATCTTTTGACAGTTCTTTCTCCCCCAGAACTCTTTAATAAACTGCTCCTTATCCTGTCACTCTCTGAATTATCACCAATACTCCACCAGGGCGCTCCTCTTGCTTCTTCTGTTCCTTTTCTAAATGCTCATATTGAGTTTTTCTCTCTCTCGCTCTCTGCCTCCTCTCTTGACAGATGATAGACAAGAGACCGCATTGAACCTGTCTACCAACGGCATTAGCAGCATCAACATGTCAATAGAAATAAATGGAGTTGTCTACACAGGTAAATAGAGGGGCCGTTTGCTGATGTAATTGCAGGCAGGAAATTCAATAAGTTATAGCAGCACCCTGGTGCTTAGTCCTCTACGCAATTTGATGTCTTTGCTATAAAATCCATCGTAATGAAGTGGCAGTCCAATAGAGTTAAAAAAGTTAAATATCTCAAAATTGGGCCTGTGGATTTGAGGTCGATGGGGCTTATTGTCTTACGTGTCTAGTGGGGTGGGGGGTGAGGGGAGGGGGGTGCCCAGTTTAGCCCTGAAGAAGCGAGCTTGTGTCTTACAGCAGAGAGGCAGTAATTACCTTAAGATTGGCAATTCATGTCATGGCATAAGCCTTGTGGCCATCACATCATATCTGAGAGCTTTCTTCCTGAAAGCCAATGTTCAACCCCAGTAGAGGCTTGACTTGATCCAGCTGATCCTGCCACAACTTGACAGTCACTTTAATCAGTCTAGATGTTAAGAGCATGCTGAAATACAGTTAGTGCTGAAGATGATTGTTGGCTTGATTTAATACCTGGCTGTCATTTTACTATCAGTACATTACAAATGATTAAGGTTAGTGACTGTTTAAAGGGGCATTAAAGTGATGTTGAACTTTGGTAGTAGCTTGGGTTGTGTAGCTTCCTGGACATGATATTACCCCAAAATCGGTGATTCTCTCTTATCTGTTGCTCCGGTAGAGATGATAGGAGATTCAAATTTTTTTCTCTCTCCATTCATGGCCATTGTATGGCAAAACATCTCAAAATCACACTTCTAGCACATAAATGAACACGAACAAAGCAGATTCTGACAATATATAAAAAAACAGTCAATCTGCAGATTTTTTTTTATACCTGAATCATTTTCTTTATGTTGTGTAACACCAAAATCCGGTCAGAAGAAATTCAGATTTCGGAGTTATATCATGGCCAGGAAGCTACACAACCCAAGGTACTACCAAAGTTCAACATCACTTTAAGTAATCTATGACTTTAATCAACCTCTGTTGGCCCTTTATTTGCCCCTTTAATTTCTATTTATTTAATATTATAGAGCTAGACTAAAGAATCTAATAAAAATGTTGAATTTAAGTTTTTTTTGCAAACGATCTCTGCCCAGTTCTTCCTTCCAGTATCTTATCAAATCTCTGCAGATATATTATGGTCAATTTGAGCTATGGAATGATACAAATTTTACTTACTGCCCCTTTAAGAACTGATTAGACAGGACAGCATGGAGAGTGTAACCTAGTGAAAACAGTTGGACTTGATCTTTGTTTCCCAGGCGTCCTGTTTGCTCGGCGGTCAGCCATAGCAGGGATGACAGGACACCGTGGAACCCACAGCAACTCTCATACTCAGGGAAAGACCAGTCCGGGTTTGCCCACACAGATCCAGCCATCCTGCTCCTCTTCCTCCTCCTCCTCCTCCTCCTCGCTTCATGGACACGGAAACTCCTCCCCCTGAGTTGCCCTGCCATCCCCGCGACCCTGGAGGAGACCTTATTTCGTTCCCAAAGACACCAAGCGGTCTGAGACGTCATGAGAGAAACTCCTATTGTTTTTGAAGGTGGCTTCCCTCCATCTAATTGATCCAATTCCTTGTAGGTCAGCTGAAAATAGATCAAAAAGCAACAAACTTTTATTTACAGACTATATACTTTGGCAGTAAAAGATCCTTTTCCCCCTGCTCCCCCTACTCTGAATAGCAGTGTGTTTAGAGGACATTTTACCTTTGTGTGTTAAGCCTATATATGAACTCAGCTGTCTTTCGCTTCCTCAAAGACATCTGTTCAGTTTGGAACAGCTCAACAACATGGTGGCCCATCGACTCAAGGTGCAACCTAGACAAAGCCAAATGAAGACTCCCTGTGTTGCACCATTTTAATCAGAACATGAGGCCACTGAATGTCTAACCTCAAGCAAGAAATGGTAATTGATCTATTGAGTTTGTTGGCATTATCACAGACCTCAGAAACTCGCTGCTTATAGCTAATACCAAAGAAGAAAACAGGTTTGAAAATGGACTGAGAACAACACTGGCACAACAGTTGCAGCATTTAAAGAGAGCTTTAGCACCAATGATCAAACCAGAGGAATATAGCAAGAATACAGTCAAACAGGCAAAGCACATCCTAGGAGGAAAACATGACAGCAATGCATTCAAGGTGGTATGAGTCTAAATTACTGAACAATGTGTTCTCAATAGAGGCTTTATAGTAGTGTCACAAATCTGCTATCAACCAGGTGTGGCTCAATCATGGAGGCTCATTGGAGAATTGGCTGTTAGTTAATAATGTCTAAATCTATAACAACCAGGCTAGAAAAAGAGAGCTAGCTGACGCAGCTTGTTGTGGTGTGGCTGTAGGTCCATTCAGTAACGTTCTCAGTAAAAGTGAATTGTGTGATAAGGTGGATTTGTTTCCAAATGTAGGTTACTGTGACACAGTAAACTGTCTTGTCTTCAGCCCTAGTCTCTACTCCAAAACACTCTGAGTTGTAGCTTGAGAAGAGTCAGCTCAGTTAACCTGAACAGACAGTTGGTTTTTGGCTTTGTTAGCTAGCTAGCAAGCCAGCAGGCAATTTTAGCAAATCAATGTTAATGTTATCATACCACTACTAGCCACTACTCACGCTAGCTTCTCCTAGATATGTTAGCTAGTGTGTAAATCAGATGTGTAAACAACAAGACAATATGGTTAATATCAGATACTATGGTTAGCTAGCTAACAAGCTGACATTATCTAAACACAAAATCACTCAGATGGATCAGTGATGAAATGATCAGTTCTCAGTCAAAAACAGCACAGAAATTAACCGTGTCTATCAGTTCTGTTTAGACGCCCCAAGTTGTACGTTTAGAAATACAATCAGCTGTTCACAGCCGCTGTTGCCCAAGAACTGAGGACCTCCAATATGGCCGCCAGAGGGGGTGTTATGTCACGCGAAAGCCCTCTACACAGCCTGACATCGACAAGTTAAACTGATGAGATGCAGTTGGTCTGGTCCAATGCTTTCCTCATTCATTAGGGTAAATATTGCAAATGTACATCATTGCTCCATTATTGTGGTTGTGGTCAGAAATACTTACAAAATCTGAACTGAAAGGTTGAATGTGGCAGAGCTGCAGCAGAAGAGATTGCATGAGAAATCTTCTGCAACATACATTGTCTCAAATCCTGTACCACTACCAATTAGAAAATACCAGTGATGTTTGTAAAGATATTAGGATAGAAGCACAAAACTGATCTGGTATTACTAGGAAAATGTGGTTGGGGAGAAGAAATCAATAAAGTCCTCATGGTATCTAGTTTGTATAGAAATCTAAAGACCACAGACAAAGGTAGAGCACTTCAATGTGTTATCCAGAAGGTGGGCAAAAAGTAACAGCAAGACATATCAAGACATGTTGTCAGAGTAGAAATCAAATTATCAATCACACAGTGGTTTTATATTGTGAATAGAATCCAGTTTTCGTTGTTTTTTTTAGTAATGCACTTGTGTCTAACATCGGAGAGCTACTCCCTCTTTCGTTTCTTTCACTCTCCTGTCTTTCTCTGCTTTGCTTCATAAAGATATAAAATATTTTCTTTATTGTGAAGGGAAATGGGAAACAATTTGAAGATATATGGGTTTTTATTAAGTCTGTTAAAGCATTTAATTTCAAATTTTATTTATTTTGTTTTATGTTCAATCCTGGGCAGCAAACGTTGCATTCAGCTACACCACTTTGTTTGCAAACCCTTTTTAAGAGTCTTCTTGAATGCAGACAGATACCTCACCAATCTACCTGTATATAGTCATAGTAAAGTATGAATACAAGATATACCTCATAAATTTCATTTTTTGTTATTTTTATTGTAAAGCCACTTGAAAATCAATGTTTTGTTTCAACAGATCACTGGATTTTTGTTTCATATTTTGTATAATTATACCAAAGAAGGGAATATTTTATTAATACACATCTACCTCATTTGTTATAGACTGTGCCAACAAACATGTCCACAATCTTAATTGCCAGTGTACCCATGGTCGTTCATATCCGTGTATTTGTGTGAACGTGAAATGTAGTTGGACGATACTGGAGCATTAAGAAACTTGTTCACATGCATTTAAGTTTGGTGTTGTGCCGGCGCAACAAAACGGCCTTTTGTGGGATAGGGGTGCTTATCAAAGATAGTCAAATCTGCATGAAGAATCCCACATAGTGAGGAAGACAGCAACTCCTGAGAATGGGCTGCAACCAAAGACAGATTGTGGTTGCAGCCAGAGGTGAGACCAAGTCAACTTTGCTCGAGTCCCAAGTCAATCTCAAGTCTAAATGTAGATTTCCAAGTCAAGTCCATGTCATTAATGTCAAGTCTCAAGTCTAAATGGAGAACAGCAAGTCAAGTAATTTACACAAACACAAGATCTTTTGTCAAGACTTTAGAAACCTTTTCAAGTCATCAAAGTACAAGTCAAAGTCAAGTCCCAAGTCACCAGAAACCAAGTCAAGTCTCAAGTCTTCTCTTCATGCATCAAGTCAAGTCTCAAACAATTAAAATCGTGACTCGAGTCTAAGTCATGTGACTCGAGTCCCCACCTCCGGCTGTAGCCCATTCTTGGGAGTTGCTGTCTTCTTTACTATGTGGGATTCTTCATGCAGATTGTTCACAGTGCTTGTTTGTTTTTATTGTGTGGCAAAATGCTATATATATAATTCAGTTTCACGTACACAGTATACTGCTCCAGGCTGATTACTGGTGATAAAGTTAATAATATATTGTGTGACTTAATGTATAGATAGTGATGTTAAAACTATAAAAACACACAATCCTGCAGCAGCGGACAATCTCAGCCACTGAAATGAACCGACTCCTCAGTCGTCTGTTCTGGTATTGAAGGTGGTTGTGGTCTATAATCCCAGTGTTTACTTGAAATGTGTTCTTCAGCAATCAGGTCATTCTGTAGGTGGATACAGTAAGGGTCCAAGAGAGTAATCACTTCCTGGTTATACTGTATATCTTGCACCCTGTGGTGGCAGAAATACCAAAGGTTTGAACACTCTCTGCCACTGGGTGAAACGGACTGAGATCCCTTGTCCTGACTCAGGGTGACAGTAGATCTCAAACGAAACATACCAAACGAATGCGGAATTCTGCACCAAAGTTTGGGCCACGGGATCTCGTGGCAGAGCTTGGCCCTCCTCAGACCTAGAAGTTTAATATATATGTCTCTGAAGAATGTAGAAACCCGTTCATCCATCCTTAATGTAGCGCACATTCATGACAAACGTCACAACGTTGAGGTCCAGATTCTCTGAAATTGCCTTTCGTGGGCAATCTGTGCATTTTTTTTGCGTGTTAGTGGGAGCATTCTCCGATCTGATCTGCTCAAGGAACTTTAGAACATGGTGCTGGATGGCCCATGCTTGTAAAACACAAGAATATCAGTCTTGCAGCAATGATAGCAGCGATAAATGGCCAAACTCTTTGCACAAAGTCTTTGCGCTACATGAATTGGTGTTGTCAAGTGTTAGTGAATTGGGTTGCGCCTCAATTTGCTTGGCCTCTCCTGCAAATAAATGTGGGCAAAGTAAAGAGATTTACATATAATTTACATATGTATGACCATAACAGGCACAAGGAGGAGTTAGTGGCTTTCTGATTTGGTCATTTTGGTGATATAGGCCGCTCTTTCCAGCACAGAAATGTAGTGAATCTGGGCCTCAGTGACCCCATAATTATTTGTGAAGATGAATTTTACTGAAGGACAGAAACGCACAAAGAATGCGTACGTTTTCTACGCGTACAATCCCATTGGTTTCGCTCTTGACAGACTTATCCAAGATGTTCTCTCGCTGTGAACACATTACTGGCACAGTCTAGTCCTCATGACTGTTTTTTCCTCATCCCTTCCTCCTGTACATACTGCCGAATGAGGCAGGTACATATGTAAACAATGCCAATCATTGAACAGCTCAGATGGCTGTGAAACGACAACATGCAATCACCATCATTGTTCTCACCAAAGAGTTCTTGAATCCACGCTCACTTTGTTTTTAGATCAGAAGCAACTACAGAGCAGATTAACAAAGACAAAGTGACAGCTTTGTCTACAGAAAGAAAAAATGATTTTCACTTATGTACTTAAATAACATGTTGTTTACTTTGTATTTTAGCTATGCTATGCTGGTAGTTTTTAGACACTCTAATGGCTTTATTCGCTGTGTATAAAGCTTTAAATGTTTCTTTTATTTCCCTTTTGTTCATCTTGGATGAATCCAGTGCATTATGGGAATGCTGGATTGTGGTGCTCAGGGGTTAAAAACATTAAAAAAAAAAGAGGTGAAAGAGATTTCTTGTTTTGCCATTTGACTTGTAGCATATTTAGAAATAAAATCCTGCTTTTAACTTAAGTGAAATGTCTTTGTCTTATTTCTATGTGCACTACTTTCACTCATATTTAAAGGACAATTCCGGCATGATTGGAGTTTTTTGTCCTTTTATTGTTTTTTTACAGTTTTTACATGCATGCACCACAATTAAAGATATATCTGTTTTGCCATCTACAGTAATGTAAAACAGTAAGGGAATGCAGGAAATTAGCAAAAACTTCAGTCACACTGTATTATGTGTATTATATTTGCTTTTGACATGATGGCTATATGATATACTGTATGTTGATGATTTAATTTCTTTGCTGATATAACTTGCTGATAAAATAGAACATAGAAATGAAAACTCTACTAACCAATAACGATTTAAACTCTTTAATTAGCCTAATAATCAATTTATATTTTGCTACCTGACATTGGATAGTAACTTTTATGGGCAAATTCAATTTTTTTCCAGTAAGTACACATGTGATGGAGTAATCAATTCCATGTTGTCCACCTCATGTCCACTTAGCCAGAGATAATGTCATAAACTGTTATTTTAATCCACAGACACAGCATGTTTCCATTGCATGACATATGGGCACTGGCTACTTTAAATTACATTATCGGTCAATGCCTATAGTATTTTTCAAACACAGCTGTGTAGAATTTAAGGAAATTGCCTTTCTTTTCTAGTGAGAACTGGAGAACATGGCGAAACTCCTATTCAGCAAATGCAGGCAATTTAACTAATGATGTTTCGTTGTGTGCAGCATTAAGCAGGTAAAATGGGGTAAAGATTGGTTAATTAAGGCTGAGAATCCTGATGTAATTAGGAGCAGCCAAGATTAGTGGCCATCGATGGGCTTAGTGGGATTTGCAGGTAATAGAGTTATTATTGGGGCTTGTTGAGTGTTACTTTATACTTCTGAATAAACAAAAACAAATTAGGAGTGGTTGTCCAATAATGGGCTATCTTGTCAGGGGTTGACAGAAATCCATGCCCCTATAACACAGTGTTAATTTTATGCACCACTGACAACCACCGTCCTAATCAATAACGCTACTATAAAATAAGGCAAACCATCAATCTGGTTTGAAGGCGGCGGACGGGGCTGTGTGAAGAAAGGGAGAGAAAAATGTCAGGACTTTTTGAGAAATTTACTCATTGCTCCATACATAATTAAGCCTGCGCACGGTGTGGTACATCCATTAGAATGACTGACACAGCAGGAAGTGAATGGTGATAGCTATCAGCACTTAATGGCTGACTGTTGAGGTGCTGCGTTTTGGGTAAAAATCCAACGGCCACAGACTCTGCCCGAGGCCACGGAACAGCCACTCCAACCTCTCTAACAGAATCCAACATAGAGCATTGAAAAGGTCATGTGACCAATTAATCAGATTACAATTCCTCAGCAGTCATCCGCTAACAGACAATCCAATTACATATTTAAGAAAATAGTATAATTTATTTATAATTTATAATTTTTCACTCGCTCACTCTGGTCATAAGTCACCTTTGATGTGGATCATAGGGAAGTGACAATGAAATCATGAATGTGTGTGTGGCCTGGTAGTTAAGAAGCTGTTGAGGTCCAGTGAACCGCTACCTGCTGAACATGGATGTTGATGTATGTAGGTCTCAAATGTATGGGAAGAAATTCATAATTCCACCATATATATATAATACGGCAACTGAGCGCTCTAATTCTGTAGACCAAGGGTGTAGGTTTCAAACCATGGTGAGTCAATCACTCTGACTTTGAGTCACCTCTTACAAAAAGTCAAAGCACATGCTCTTTTTGGACACATGTTTTTCATATGTGAACATGTGAAACTTCCCATTTCCCACGTTCATATGTGAATTGTCGCTTTGCATGTGAAATTCCGTTTTCACATCTCATGTGAAACAAATACTGTGATATATAATAGCAATGGAAAAAATTTGACAAAAAAACAACAAAAAAACAATGAATTGAGTTTTCACATGTGAAGTAAAAACGGTCACATGTGCTGTCAGAATACAATGGGGGGGGGGGGGGGAATTCACATATGAAAACCAACATGTGTCCAAAAAGTCAAAACATGCAAAACACATGTGTTTTGAATTCACATGTGGGTTTTCACATGTGACTTTTTCGGGTTGAGGTTGAATGTTAAACTTTTATTTAGACCAGACTCTGCTATAGTTACAATGTGGAATATGAGGTTGACTAGATGACTGACCTGATGCCAAGTAAAGCAGCTTATAACCGTTGCCTTACTGATGCCTTACAAATGCAAATAGGTTTAAATCCACCCTGAAGAAATGCTTAAGTGGTGTTCCCTAAATATAGTCTGCCTTTAAAAAGGCCATGTGCCATATTGCCATTTTCTTTTTTTTAGACATTTCTGCGCAAGGTCACATGACTTAATTCTACAGTATATCTGGGCTGTCAGGTCATATGTGGCTCTCAGATCTGGCTTGAATATCAGTTGTTAATGTGACTTTTGTATTGCATTGAAAGTTGTGGCCTTGTTTTCTGTTTGGAAAAGTACTACAAAGTATTTCTCTCGCTATCATACATTTCAGTCTTCTGGAAAAAGAGAATGATTACATCCAATAATATTCCTGACTACTGCACATATGCCTAAGAACAGTTTAATGCCATTTCATGATTAGTAATACACGCCATTTTTTCCAAAACACTCCTGTCAAATGCATTAGGAGTTGAAATAAAAAAGCCCTACAACAATGTCCCAGCATTTCAAATGAATGAAACACTAAGGGTTTAACTCTTTTCTCGCATATTAACATGTTTGCAAGACATCAACTGCTTCACATTTCTGTGTAATGACCCATCAATAGAAACACAGAGATGCTGCCTCCTATCTGCTTTTTCAGTGGCCATTGATTTCGATGGCGACCTCTGACCTCGGTAGTGGAATCCTCGCTGAATAAAATCACCTCGTCTGTCAAGGGGGATTTGCACCGGTGATCTGAAAGACTGGATCTGGCTCTGTCGATACCAATTAGCAACTCCTGCACATACCTGCAAATGCAGAATTCCTGACAGATCTATCCGTTTGCTTCATATTTTTCCCGTCTGCACCTTCAGCGCTCCTTCCCTGCATGAAATGCTTTCTAGACTGCATCACTTTGAGGAGAAAAGCTGACCTCTGAGTTGTTGTAGTTACACGTTTTACACATTTTACCATTTAACCAAAGAATTGCATCTAACATGAATATAAAAGTGTCTGTCATGTGTGTGTTCATAAGACCAGCTTGGAGAAAAGGTTGATTTTCTTTTCCCTGACCAGTTCAAGGACATATCGGGATTTTGGGAGCGCAAGAGAGAAGGATACGTAAGAGCAAAATGAAAAAGTCATATTGGCTTAGGTGGAAGATTTATTCAGAAGACATGAGGATGAAAGCAAAGGGAATGTTGTCAATTCAACCTAAACCTGCCTGAAGGCCATCAGGCAATCACAAGCAACCAAGACATAATTACGATTTGTCACCCAATAGAATGGCCATTGTGACCATTTGAATGGAGTATTTTCCCAATATCTGTAGTATAATGGGAAATACTGTGAAGAATGCCTTGGCAGTTTCACACTCAATAATGAATAAGTTGAAGAGAATGTTATTTGTACATGGTTCAAGCGGCATTCTTCCTTATCATCACAGTTGTTCGACGCCGTTTTGAAAGATAAGTCAATTTCAAACGCAGCTAAGCAATAGGTGTTGAAGCATAAGTGCATCGCGTAAAAAGGAGTGCCATTCTTCACAAATCAGTCGCCGTATTTAGCGCTGTCGGTCCGAAACAGTTCGCCATGCCTTGATGACTGCTCAAAACCCGTTTGAGTTCAGCATTTCAAATGTGTTTTCAGCAGCAGCCCTCCCAGTCTGCGCGGATCAGGTTTCCTTTATCTGTCGGGGAGCTGCCCCTGGGTGTGGTGTCGAGCGTAGGGCTGGGATGAAATTTATTGGGCCGACCCAAAAAAGCCCAAAGCGGGTAGCCACTTCAAAGGCAACCTGATAGGCTCATTCATCATCCTCTTACATCGAATTCCTCAACTTTCATCCACTCTCAACCTAGGAGTAATTTGGTTTTAGAGCATATCAAAATTTCAACCCTTCTACCTTGTTCACTTTTATCAGATTGAAGTCACTTGGTTTTCACTATTGGATAATTTGACTATGGGATTCAATGGGGTAATTGTTCAGGAGAAACCCTACATCCAATACATTTTAAATACAGTAGTGGGAAGATTATGTTTTCTTGGAAACGTCAGGATCTGATCTACTGAGTTTAGATCAACTTACGTCAATATAGGTCGAGTTCAAATAGTTTATATAAATAAATAATACAGAAAATAATTAAAGTGACATCTCGTATACATGCTCTTATACTGCTCTTAATGAAGGGCAGAATGTCCATAGCTGTTTGCATGAAATCTCAAGTTCCCTGTGCCGTAACAATTCATCAGTAATATAAATATATATATTTTTTACAAATAAGTCATTGGCAGATTTACTGTGAACCATGTCAATAGGATTGATTTTGTGTAGCGCTGTCTCGTTCCTTCTCCCTTTAGGCCATAGATAATCTGTTGGGATTGCTCTTGGAAGCATCATCTTCAACATGTAGAGGAAAGCGTTCAGATCCATCATAACCACTGTGACTTATTTTTCCTAACGCTTAGCATTTTGTCATGCTGTAATATAGAAATCAAACATATTCCCTCCATATATCCCAAACAGACAAATTAAGAAGGTGCATATCTCAGGAAACCATATTTTATTATTATAATTTATGACAACAACTCGAAGTAGTGGAGGGTAAACCCACCAAAACCCTTACAAAAAAGTCACGTGAAAACCCACATGTGAATTCAATGCGCATGTGCTTTCTAGACACATGTTGGAAGTGTGAACATTTTTCTCACATTATATTCTGACGTCAATTTCTAGATGAAGAGTATTTTTCCACATGTCAATGTTTTTTCACATTTTCACCTGCCATTAGATCTGTCAATATTTATTTCACATGGGAAAACTTCATTTCACATGTAAAGAGACAATTCACAGGTGAAAATGTCAATGGGAAATTTCACATGTTCACATATGAAAACCAACATGCGTCCAAAATGCACATGTGCTTTGAGTTCACATGTGGGTTTTCACATGTGACTTTTTGGTAAGGGACACTACTTTTTATTTGAGGAATAGTTTCACCACCTTTTTAGGCTGACATAAATCTTTATAACATACGGTCATGGCAGTAAATAGTATCATGCAAGTTATATGAGGATGGGTGTTTTAAGGGGGGAAAAAGCAATGTTTCTCTGATAATATAAGTGATTTTTGATTATATTGGTGATTGCCTTATGATGATCGCTGACTGGTGGTAGGTGCATTCTTCCTTATCATCACACTGTTTCAACACTGTTTTGAAAGATAAGTACATTTCAAACACACTTAAGCAATAGGTGTTTCACATAAAAAGGAGTTCATGCTATCTCTTGTGAAAAGGAATATAACTTCACTGATAGCTCTTAAGGAAAAATCCACCATAAAACACTATAACACTATTAAAAATAACAGCTGTTGGTGATGTACCTTACATTTCTGGGTCTATTTTGTTGTTTGGTGTATTTTCCTTATTCCTGTGGATAATTGACCAAATCTAGACGATATGACATCACAACAATTTTTCAAAACAACTATCTTCATCAAAATAACTCCTGGAATGCATTGAACACCACAGATTGATGGGATCTAACGGTGGAATCAGTTGCCGTATTTATCCCTGTATTCTCCCTTTTTTTTATTTACCACTGCATCACTGATCATAAGTGGAACTCCCAACACAACACTTGACAGCTGACTCAGGACCATTTGAGCTACTGAATAAAAAAGCTCAGTCCTAAATGCACCTGTCAGTGTGTCCATTGGGCCAGAGGATATGGAGCATTTAATATGCAAATGTGTTAAAAACACACAAAGAGACAGGCAGGGGCCCGGATATTGATGAATGCCTCAGCAACTAAACTGCTGACAGCCCAACAAACACAGCTGTGGCTCAGCAGCCCGCTGCCCATGAGTCTGTTTTGCCTGACAAATAAATAGACACAGCGCCTGGTCATGGTCACTGCTGCTCCATAGCACAAAACGAGACACAATAAGAGCGGACAAATCTATTTTCTCAATCGCTGTCCCAGCCGCCCCCAATTTCTATGGTATCATTACATTGGGGTTCACTGTAGTTGCTGATAGCCAACACCATCCTTTGAGGACATTCATTTATGTTCTAAAGTATTCACATTCAGGCAGGGATGGGATGGCGCAGGTAATCAAGTATATATATGGTGATAGCTATCAAAGTGGCAACAAGTAAACTATGGCTTTTACTGACCTCCATCAGCAACCAGTAGGAATTGCAACAACATCAGCAGGTCTCAGGTGGAGCTTAGGGTAGCCTTAGGGTGATTGACGCAAATAATAAAGTCACATTTTCACAATAGAGAGGAGTAGTCTTGATAATTACAGCAGAGATCCAACAGAAAGATCCAGTGAAGAGGTAATATATCACCATGCAACATACTGGACTAATAATATTGCTTTGTCTTTTAATTTCTTGGCTTCAGAACAAGGCTTTTTACACTTCGTGGCTCAAATTTTGGCTGCATTTTTGGCTTCTAACTGCAATTACCTTTTCTCTCTCATTGGAATATATCATTTGGGATCTGTATGTTGTACTATTTTCATAGTACAACATAGTTATAATTTCATAGTTATAATTCCAGCTACACAGTGTAGTGTTTTTTTTTTTAGGAATATGTATGTGTACATGTATGTATGCATGTATGTATGTGTGTGCATGTGTGTGTATGTATACTGTATATATCTATCTATATCTATATCTATCTATCTATCTATCTATCTATATCTATATCTATAGATATATAGATATAGATATAGATATTATTTCTGTATTTTGGTTTATGTATTGTTTTTTTTATTTATGTTTTTTTTTTTCATTATTCGGATATTTTTCCTTATCTACTTTTTTATGGTATGACCATACAAATAAAAATAAAATCAATAAAAATAAAAACCTTACTAAATAAGGCTGCTGTAGGCAGCAACTTTGGAGAAATGAGCAGCTATATTGCCACTAACAGAGTTATAGCTAATGTTAACTCACTTCCACATGCAACACATGAGGTCTCTTTACTGGACTGCCTAGCACTGTTCCACACAACCACTGAGGAAATCTGATGGGATAAATAAATAAATACAAATATTTAGGCTATTAATCTGCATCTCAATCTTATATTCTCCTTTAAGTCTTTGACAATTATAGTCAGTGGTTTTCAGCTGAAAATGGTCATTTTGGTATGTAATACCACTTTAACATAATTACCATTAAATTGAATGAACTATTAAATTGAGTTTGACTGGCTTGAAAAGAAGTTTAAATGAGGCAGCTGACTTTTAAAAATGGATATTTTTCATGAAAAACTAAATCTTTCCAGTTTCAGGAAAATGGATTATATCACTTCCAAGCATTTGTTCTTCAAAGCTATCAGAGCCCACTGTGAAGAACGTTGCTGTTTCCAGGCACAGTGCATCTTAGTGACAAACAATGCCTTGACCTTTCACCTAAGTAATTATCAAATTAAGCATGGGAGCCATATGTGCACACTTTAAAAGCTCCCCATGGGCTTATCCTGGGAGAAAACATTAGATCCCGATGCAAACATGCTCAATTTTAGCCTAAAAATGTGATTAGGGGTTTGGCCCTGCTGAGAGTGAGGCGTCCAGTAGCAAGAGGATGGAATATCCCTTAAAGTGCAATGTGACACTGATCACAAGAACAGAAAAAACTGTTGATGAACACGACCCATTTAGCCCTCTTATAGAAACGCTTCAAGTACAATTAGTAACCTTTGAGCATTAGCCTAATGAGCCAAGCCTTTAGAGTGCTACTGAATGTCAATCAACTTTTAATCCATACAAGTACAGTTGCTTAAAAAGATTAAACACATAGCCACAAACCAGCTTGTCTAAAGATGAAGTAGATATCAGTGAGTCATGAATTGTGAATATTCATATTTGTGTTGATGTATGTGAAATGCCTCAATTACTCTTTATTCTAGGGATGGGACGATATGCTTATCTCACGATACAGTTCAATACACGATATGGGGTTCACGATTCAATACAACCACGATACAATGTAATAAATAAAAGTTCAATGACAACAAAGTATGACTGTGCAGAAATATCTTTACTTCTGAGCCACACATCTTTCTAGCGATGCCATTGGCCGCTAGAATGTAAACAACAATTAAAAAAATATATTATTACAAAGTGACAATAATATAATTTGGATGGAGAGCTTGTGAAATTGTGATGGTCAAGCCGTCTCTTTTGTGATTAGTACAGCAGAATAAAATGGAGCCAATATCGCGATTCATTTTTCTGCCCCACGATATGTATTGTCACATTTTTGTACTGCAATATATTTCGATATATCGTCCCATCCCTACTTTATTCTGATTATTTACTATTATCAGAGTTGGCGCTAGCACTGTGGATTATTTCAGTGTTAATAGATGGCACTCAGTACTAATGAGCTATTTAATCATTTAAATATCCTAAGATGTTGGACTAGGGAGACTTGGGTAATTTTCAGGGGTGCAAAGAAATATCCTACCCAAGTAGAAGTAGCTACTGGTACTTTGCTGGAATGTATACATAGTAGAAAAAAGTAAATTTACTGGTGTGAAAATACTTATAAAAGTAAAAAGTATAGCTAATTTAAAATGTATTCAGAGTAAAAAACAAACATTGTTACCATATGGCGAGAGTTCAATAAGTGATATTGACTATGTTTAGTGTTGCAGAAATACAAATGAAATTCACATTATGCAACATATGTCAAAAACACTGAAAATGTCCATCCCCATTATGCATATGTTACTGTATTAATGTTTCTTCTGCTACTAGCTAGCATCGCTAGCAAACCAGCCAGCATCAACCAGGCTGCAAACCAATAATACTGTAGCTGGATGGATGTTAACTAAACTACTATCACAGTAAATCTGAGAATTTAATGTTATGTTAATGTTAATTTATTACAGTTAACTGAACGAAACCTCTTCATGCTTGAACAGGTTTTTTGCAGATGTCATTTACCTTTGGCCAGTTTCTGATGTAGAACAGCGGTGGAGAGTCGACCCTAAAAGAGTCGATTCATCGACTGCAACAAGCTTGAGAATCAGGGCCGTCACTCTGGGAGTCCAAACTGAACAGTTGACTCTTGGAATCTGCCAATTTTGCTTTTTTGACCAATGATTTGTGTATATAAAATAGATAATTGGTCAAGAGGCATTTTTGGTTGTTCCTAAGTGTGGATTAAAATTATATTAAAGAGATGGAGCATGAAAAAATGAATTCATGCATTTAAGGTAAATGCATGCATGAGTTCTTAATTTGTGTTAATCAGCTTTAGGCTATAGACTGACCAGCATTTTGGATGCCACATAGTCTACATAGCAGTCTCAAATGTAGCTTCCTGTGATTTAATTTAATAGCAGTCAACTCCCACAATTAGAATCAGACTCAGAAGTATGCACCACTAGCTTACAAAATTTGTAATAGGCACTTTTCCCAAACATGGCCGTAGCCTAGGCTACTTCTGCAGGGTATAGCTCGATTCTCACCATTGCCAGCAATGTTAAAAGCCAACATTCTGTCGCCCATAACTCTGTCTGTGTCACTTATTTTGTGTTTCAACATAGTGTATAACACAATACAGGTGTTGTCACTGACACATCTTTCTGTTTCTGTTGTCAGACGACTGCGAAAGTAACTGTGATCGAGGGTCACAACATGCTGGCTAACCAAGGCTAACGGTAATTTCTGTACTGTTAGCATTTTGCGACCCTCGATCAAATCACTTTTTTTCTAGTTGCTCAGTTGTCTGACAACAGAAACAGAAAGATATGTCAGTGACAACACGTATATTGTGTTATACACTATGTTGAAACACGTATGTTGAAAGACTTTTTAACATTGCTGGCAATAGTGAGAACCAAGCTATACCCTGCGGAAGTACGGCAGCCATGTTTGTGAAAAGGACCTATTGATGCAATTTTAATATATAGCAAGGCACAATACTTCAGTCAAAACATACTAAAGTAAAAGTAAAATTACTGCCGTCAAAAATTACTCATAAAAGTACAAGTTCACAAAAAAGCTACACAATTCCAGTAATGTGGGTAAATGTAGCCTAGTTGGTAACTTCCAGCACTGGTCATTTTGCAGGGCTGCTGTGCTCAGGACACAACATGCCAGGGTAACAAGGCTCCCAGACAGATATGAGAGAGGGATTCTCCCAGAGGAGGAGCTCTTAGCAGCCTAACAAGCCTCCCAGCCACCGCGCTGTGAGATACGTAGCTGCTGCTTCATTTCACCAATAATTGGGATCTTGCTTCTGTCTGCCATCCTCTGCCAATAAGAGCCATGCTACAGTTAATAAAGGCAGGGCTCTCTGGTGTGTGTGTGTGTGCCTGCATTCATGTTCCTTTCCACCTTATGTTGACTATATGTGTTCGTGTTGTGTGTGTGTGTGTGTGTGTGTGTGTGCATGAACATGTCTGTGCATGTTGGTGTTTCTGTTAGCGGTAAGGCTGTTGAGTGTTGGTGTGGCAGGTTAGGCTTCAGATGGGAAATGGCTGCCTTACAAGCAGCTGAAGGCAGTTGCCTGGGTCATTCACAACCAAACACGCACATACACATACACATGCACACACACATACACACACACTCTGTCTTCTCATTCATCACTATTATGTAGCCAGTGTCCTGGCAGTCGTACAAGAAGAAGAAAGTCGATAAATAGCGTCAACCTTATTCAACAAAACCTAGAATCCAGAAGATGCGGTTCCCACCTAAATTCTCCCACATCCTTTCTGTGGAAAAATATTATGCATTTCCCATAGCTTGATTGTCATGTGTCTTGAGTTGTCATTTTACAACAAGCCTACTGTATGGATGAAAGGAGGCGCTGGTGAAAGAGGCTTGACAGGACTTGTTGGTGATGTATTGCTTATTCAGGTATTTGCATTTTAACACATGCAATCCCTTCCATCTGCCTTATAGCACTCTAGGCAAATAAGAAGATAATCTACAGAGCCTAAATCCAATAAAAGCACTTCATGAGGAAGGTGTAAAGTTATAGGCAAAGCCCACCTCAATATAGCTGTCCATTGAAGACAGATGAATTCCATCCCTCATCCAAGCCATGCATGTACAGAAGTGTATAGAAATAATTCTCTCTTTCCCTCCATGTTTTTTTTAAATACATCATTAAAGAGAAAAGGAAGATTTTGAAGACCAAAACTCAACTGATAGTGAATGCACTGTAAATGCAATTACCCCAACTTTTGTTTTGGTAGATCTTTGGCAGCTAGCAAGCGAACTCCTGAGGGATGAAACTGACCTTGAATTTGAATGCCCAAAGTAGAAATGCCAGCTTAGCTGTCTGTGAAAAATAGCTGTAACTCAATCCACCTCTGATAGTTGAATCAGATTGCCCAAGTTGACTTTTCCCCCCATTTTCACCCCGTTTTCCCCCGTTGTCTCGGCTGTCGCCTAACCTGACAAGTTCAGTGTACAATGATGAATTGGGCCTTGTGGCCCCTGACCATTCCACTAAGATTAAAAACAAACTTTTGCCTCAGTTGACTGGGGGTCATTATGGGGATAAACTTTTTATAGCGTTACATTTTCTTTTGGATTTGAGGCAGAGGTGTGACCAAGTCAACTTTGCTCGAGTCCCAAGTCAGTCTTAAGTCTAGAGGCGGAGGCGGAGGTCTTATAGTCTAAATGTAGATTACCAAATCAAGTCCAAGTCAAGTCCATGTCATTAATGTCGTCTCAAGTCTAAATGTAGAACACCAAGTCAAGTCAAGAGTTCAGTATCAATTTAAAGAAAACAAAATGGTTAAAAACTTGCTAAGAGCATCATGAGTTTGATTTCTATAATCAGTTTCAACTTCAATAAATTCAATCATTCCATACAAATTCAGAAAACATAATTTAAATGCTGTCGTCTGCTGGAACAAATCTCATCACTTTCAATCTAAGTCATTTACACAAACACAAGATCTTTTGTCAAGACTTTAGAAAACTTTTCAAGTCATCAAAGTACAAGTCAAAGTCAAGTCCCAAGTCACCAGAACCCAAGTCAAGTCTCAAGTCTTCTCTTCATGCATCAAGTTACGTCTCAAGCAAGATAGGTGTACATGATGACATGGAAAATTAGCTAACAAGGTGAAATTTGTTTTTTCTTTTAACTGTGACTTTAAGAGAACTTTAAAGATGCATTCAGTATTGACATTCATTTGTAGTCTGTTCCCAAACCTTCAAGATACTACCATACATTTTTCATTAAATAGTGCCTATTGCTGTCATAAAGGTTGAAATAGTTATTGCAGATGAGTCAGAAGCACCTGTAGAGCCACAGTGACAAGGCTTGTTGTTTGTCCCTGTCTCAGCTTTAATTCTGTTCAGGAAAATATCACCCTGCATTTTTTCTCAGCATGTCATGCTGCATCATTTCTATTGGTGAACTGTAAATACATTCTAAAGTAGCAGCTCTGAATTGTGAGCCAAAAACTACTTTTAAAGTTGTCTACTTATTCTTAATCTAGTCCTCCCTGCTATACAGGCTTGAACTGGATTAAGTTTACAGGGAGGAAGAAAACCAAATATCTGATTTATTCTTAGTTAAAGCTTATTTTGTCGATTGGCCATAACACATCCATTCCAAATGAGTTGGACCCAGTGTAAAATATTTAGGTCTTATATGTAATACTCATCTAGCACAACTCTTCCCCAAAACACAACCAGAATGATCTATTTTGAAGAGAATGACCTCTGAGCTGGCCAGTGCAGCATCATTATTGGACTCAGTAACAACATAGCAGTAATAACACAACAATGTAAAATTAGCAGGCGTTCATATTTGATGGCATATTGTTTCTCCATATTTTATTTCAAAGAAAACAAGCTGTAAATGAAAAATGAGTGAATCGAGTTAAAATTGAAGAGTTAAGATATCAATCCTACAGTTAACTACATTTGCAGTTAACAGGTTGACTCCTGTTACTTTTGTTGCTGCAATGGCCTATTTCCCCACAGGGATCAATAAAGTTTCATCTAATCTTGTCATTTTAAACCCAAATTAGCCATTTAGCTGGTTGCTTGGTGAGGCAGAAACTTAATCCATTTAAATAAGTTGTCAAAATCAATGTCCCTGTTTTTGTTGTCTTGATTTGATGGTCACAAAGTGATTATTGAAATCATACTCATAATAGTCGGTTTATTGCCATGTATATTTCTCCTAGACGCGCTGCCAGGTTGGTAGCTGATTTTGTGGCGTCTGCCTCTGAATCATTTAGGCTGTACTACCCTCTTGTGGTAGAGAGGATGCCTGTTATTTTAGAACTAACTTGGCTTTGGATCAAGTTACACATAACCTGTAGGCTACATTAAAGGCAGTTTCCTATAAATACACATTGAGTGGAATTATTCAATTAAAAAGCTTTATTTATACAGGAATGAGCTGAACCCACTGAGAGCATTTAAAAAGATACCAAAGGTAAAATGCTAAATAAATGCAATAAATGACAGGACAGGAAAATGCATAGAGAAACAACAGGACAGCGACGGCATTACAGAAAACAACATGTTAAATAGAAGCGGCATAGTATGTTTGATTAAAATGAACTGTCTAATAAAGCAAGATGTTGGCGCATGATGTTTTGAAAATCTGCTTTTAAAAACTCATTTCTGGTGAGTTTTGTACAATGATATCTACATACCCTTTCAAGGGAGAAAATGCAATATACTTGCCTTTCTGACCGAGCTTAATATATAATCCAATGTCAAAATTACAGGTATAAAATGCAGTGCAATATGAAATTGAACAACTTTGAAATATCAATTAGGGTCCTACCAAGGTAGTTTAGAAGTCACTCAGTGAGTAGATAGTTAGGAAATCATTCAATTAGTATTAGTATCTCTAAATTATGTCACTTGCTTTATACAAAATGACTAATGTTGGTATTCAGTAATTGAAATTTCCACTTTCATCCACAAGTTGCACCTGCATTTTGAGAATCACTTTATTCATAGTTTTGAAAATTATGTCTCAGAACAAAAGCAATCATACAGTTAATGGTGTGAAAATTAGATGCGTGAAATAGATGTAGGCCTATAGGTTTAAAATTGTATTTCCAGGCCCTAATAGTTGCCTCTCACAGCAGTTTGGTGTCATTTTTTATTTATTTTTTTATCTGAAGGATATACAGACATTTTTTTCTGCACACGTCTTATGATTTTATGAAGAGAATGAAAATATTCACATGGCCGAGGGTCACATTCACTACTGATCAATGTAAACTCTTGATGAAAGGTAAAGCAAGTGTGCCAGGTTTGAATATTGTACATATAGTGGAAATACTGTTACACTGCAAAAACTGACAGACTTGTTCAGTTATTTTATCTTGTATCCAGACTTATCAAGCTTATTTTAAAAATTTTTGAGTGAAATCATCTTACCGCACTGGCAGATAATTTTACCGGTTTCAACAAATTTGACTTTTTTTCAGGACAATGTAACTTGTTTCAAGACATTTACTTGGTAAAAGTGAAATAGACTTGGAGAAAGTTTCTTGTTTCAAGATTTTCTTCATTGTTTTATGATGATTTCTTGAAAGAAGTCATATTGGCATGAATCAAGTGAATGAAATGAAATTTACTGAAACCAGCAAGATTATCTGCCAGTGCAGTGAGATAATTTGACTAAAAATATCACAAACTATAAGCTTGATATGTCTGGAAACAGGTTAAAATCACTGGACAGCTTGTCATTTTTTGCAGTGTATACATGCCTTTCAGACGTATTTAGCCTAACGCTCCTACTTCTCCACTTCTCCACTTCTCCACATGTCATTTTATTGGTCAGATGCAGAATAAAAAATATTAGTGAAGTTAAATGTTTTGTTCCCTTTGTGAGTGTGAGCTCCCTTGCAGTTAAAGTTCATTAATGAGTCAACATTTGTTATTTTCCTACTTATTTGGATCTCACCCTCTCTCCATCATCCCACTCACAAAGCCTTGGTCCGCTGCTAACCTCTTTATGTTTCTGACCACCATCTTATTTCCTCCTCCATTCCTATGCTAATCCTTCTAATTTGGTCTCTCCTCACTCCATCACCACTCAGCGTAACCTATGGTCTCTCCTCCTCCATCCTCTCCTCTCATTGACTCCTCCACCTCCACATTTCCACCGTCCGCTCTCTCCTCTCTGACCCGCCTCTGTCTTCTCGTAAACATTGTATCACCCCATCCCGTCACTTGGCCGTGGCCCCGAGAGCTCGCTGTGCCTGGTCACACTCGATAGCCGGCTGAGAAAGTTCTGCGCTGCCACAGGTCGTGTTTTTATTGACATTTTTGACTAGAAGGATGCCTGTAAGCGGGATGGTTTCCATCCAAATCACAGGGGTACTATACTCCTTCTTGAGGATGTTTTAATGAAGGATTGATAATCAGTCACTCCCTGCCTGCCCTCCCCAATCTACCCCAGTCATACTGATGCATTTCCTATCCCTATTTCTTGCTCTACCCCTGACTTAGTTCCCCTAAATATTGGCTTACTAAATGATTACTCTAATAAGTCTTTAATCTGCCTTGATTTTATCACTGCTAACAGTTTTTTATGGCCACAGAAACCTGGGTGGAGCTTGGACTCTCCCCCTGACACCTTCCCCGACTCTCTGATAGAGATGGGGGATTAGCAGTTATACATAAAACTTTTTTTTAAAATGTTCTCTTATGTGAATACTTGGAGGTTTTCATATTCAAAAGTGCTGCCTTTTATTCACCCATGAACTTCATGTCATATTGGATGTGGGTGTACAGACAAGTGGTTTAGTCTCTAAGCTCTATACTTTGTTACTGAACTCCTCTTGCGGTCCTCTCGCTGTCCATCAGGTGTGAGAAAGAGATCTTGACCATCGCAGTGGTGAGGTCGATTGGTCTACTGTCTGGGACAACATGGACTGCACATCTAAAAACCCTAATCACAAACTTATTCACTTTAATTTTCTACATACTCTACCTCACTCCTAGAAAACGTCACCTCATGAAACTCATACCCTCCCCAATTTGTCATCTATGTACTCTTGGTCTCGTGGGCTCATTTATGCATATGTACTGGGAGTGCCCTGGAGTGGCCTCATTCTGGAAACTAGTATATTCTACCCTATCAGATTTATTGGGTGTGCATATACCCTGTTGTCCCAGGTTGCTGATTTTGAACGATACCTCATCACTGGATCTGTCGGTCTCCAAATCAAATTATTCACAGGCCTTACAGCAGCAAAAAAAATGCTAGCTTTAACATGGAATCCTCCTGATTCACTTACATGTACGCAATGGCTGATGTCTTTTCTGAACATATTACACATGGAACAATCTATAGCGAGAATACATGGGGCTGGAGAAAGGACTGCCCAGGCATGAGCCTATGCAGCAGCAGATGTTAAGCAGCTGCTGGCTTGAACATCTTCAAGTTAGGCATTACAATGTATCTAAGTGCATTTTGTTGTATTGTTGTAAATTTATGAATTCATGTACTATGTCGTGTAGAACTATTGTGGGGTGGGAGGGGAGGGAACCTAGGGTCCTAGAGGGGGAACATATATTCAGATACTTTGTGTTTGTCATTGCAATGACTATTGCTTTACTTTTTGAAATAAAAAAATGTATAAAAAAAAAAGTGCTGCCCCTTCCCTCAAACGCACTTGCTTCTGTGTTTTTTGAATCTTACTGAAGCTTTTCATCTTAATCGGTTTTGGAGCACAGCCTTGACTTGGTGTTCTCCCATGAGTTTACCCAGCACAATGTTGAACTTATGTACTTTTGTATGTCTGACCAGAAGTCGGCTTTCAATATTCAACTGCCAACTCGAAACTCTCACTCTGCAGGGAAGTTTTTCTGAGGCTTTTCTCTCATCACTCCACATTGCTGTGGCCTCTGATATTTTTCTACAAAATACAGAGGAACTAATTTGTCTTTTCAACAGCATCTGCTCTATACAGAAGAGGATTAGGGCCACATGTGAAAAATGTATTTGAGTTCTGAGTTTAAAGTCAGAATTCTGAGAAAAAAGTCAGAATTCTGAGTTCTGACTTTAATCTCAGAATTCTGACTTTAAACTCAGAACTCAAATACATTTTTCATGTCGCCCTAATCCTCTTCCGTAGCTCTAATATTGTTTCACATAAAAAAATAAATAAATTAAAAAAAAGTAAACCTAAAGCCTCATTTTGTCTAAATTAGCATACCTGGCCTTAATTAAAGAGACAATGCCGTAAGGCCAAGCATGAATGGAAATTAAACAAGTCTCCTTTGAGATTTTAAAAGACTCAATGCATTCTTATCAAAAACTTTTTCTCTTATGATTTCTAAGAGCCATCATAGGCTAACATTATGTTTAATGTTATCAGTACAGCCTCTCCCTCAGATACTCTTTAGAGACCTCCTCTGTAAAGTGTGAGGAATTTCAGAAATTTTTTACCAAAAAACAGATATTAGGTTAAATTTCACCCCCTGTCCTGTCTGTTACCACAGATAATTCTGCAGCATCGATCTCCCATATGAAGTCTTCCACCTGCTCGCTTGATATTGTTTACAATGAGCTTCTCAAAGATATTATAAACACCATGGGCCCTAGCATTTTATTTGTCATCAACAGCTCTCTGACCTCTGGAATTTTCCCATCCAGTTGGGTTAGATGTTGTCATTTTCAGTTGGCAGTGTAATGTTAAGCCATGTGTAGTGACACAACATGCAAACATTGGGTTGTGTGTTGTGAAGGCGTTTAACAAGTAGATACATGCTTGGTTCCATGTTCATTGAGCCAATAAAGGCAATTTGTAAAAGTCAATTTTTGCCTGCATTACAGTATTAATTTATATTTTTGGTCATAAATGCCCCCATCTTCATATATGGTACATCAATTTGATACTATTTACCATTACGTATACTATGAATTTAGGTCAGAAAGATTTATGCCAGCCTAAAAGATTAGAAAACTATTCTGCAAACAAAAAACTGAGTTCTATATTGATTGATTGCCCTAATTGTTACTTTGTTCATTATGATGATGATGATGATGATGATGATGATGATGATGATGATGATTATTATTACCATTATTTATTTTATCATTATTATCAGTAGTAGTATATCATATATAATTATTTTGTACTCAAATATAACTCAATTTAAGAACAGAGAATGGAGAATCAGTAGGCAATTTGATACAGCGATGCTCTGTCTTTGCTTGTTTGGCAGCCTCACTGTCTCTCCCACATCCATCCCACACTGGGGTGCTCCATATGACCGCCACCAGCTGACCAGCCAGTCGCTAATAAAGCGGACTGTGCGTCATGCTCAGTCTTCTGTCGGTGTGATCCGTCGGTCGGAGCTGCTGGTCTGCTGAACACCGAGCCAACCGCCAAAATGGTAGCTACCACATTTTATTATGCGCCTTAGATTAATGTCAGTTTGTTGATGTTTCACAGCGTCCTTCCCATAATATCATGGGTTTGATGATGATGTGACTCTCTGGGAGGTGATGATGGATTTAATGCTCTGACTCCCTTCTTTAACTCAGCAAAGGGCTACGCACTAATATTATCTTAAACCAAAACAAGCATACTGATGTAATATTACCTACGTTTTCAGTTTTTAAGTGAAACACACCAAAGATCGTGCTTTATCAACAAGATATGAAGACGGAGAATAAATGCGGTGTGCTTAAGGAACCGAATGCTTTATAATAAACCCCGTCGTTAGGCTGGGCTGGTTTGCTGTTGAGTTTTTCTACGCCGTCATGTTATTACCGTGTATTTCCCCTCCGGGGGCACATATTGGAATAATCTTACCGTTATAAATAGCATGAACCCGCCCACTGATCCCTGAGATTGCCATATTAAAGTTTCATGTCTCAAGATTGGGCAACCCTTTCTGACTACAGCCCTTGTGAATAGGCTACATACTGATCAACTGAATTCTAGTTTCTTTTAAAGAGCTGAACTGAAACTATCAAAGCTGCTATAATGTCAGGTATTCTCCCCCACCCGGTGCGTCTCTGCACTGCGGCAAACTAGACCAGTTGACCTAGAATGACACAGTGCTGCTCTATCTGGATAGAGGACGTGGATCACATAGTATAGGCTACCAATCAGTAGCCTACTATTCTAAACTCTACTAGCCCAATTTTGCCCTCGGAATTGAATTATTAAATTTATTGATTTAATTTGAGAACACCTTATATTGAGGTTCTCATGTCATGCACCCCTGAATAGATCAACATTAGACCCCATGAACCCCCATTTGATCAGATTTAGTTCCATATGGGAGGATTTTAGTTGTTGTAGTAGTTAGTATTGAACTGTCTATACTACACGGAGGCGGAGCATAGACCTATATGATTATAATAGTCATTCTAATACCATGCTCTAATAGTTTATAGTGAACTAAATTATAGTCAAATTCCCAATTTTGCTGAATTAATTCATGTTTGTTCACCCAAGCTCCTTTTTGTTTTTGACACTCATGACTCATTAAAAGCATTTTGCATGTATTGCAGCTTACGTACTTACTGTAAACTTAGAGGGTGAGTCTTAGGGTTCAACCAATAGGGGTTGTTGAAGGCTGATACTAACTATTTTTGGATTGAAGCTGCCAATAGCCAATATTTTGTGCTGATATTCAATATCATTAAATGTGACAATTTTCATGCCAAGTATTCAGTGTTTGCCCCAGACTTTTATTCTTGTCAGAGTGAAAAAGCCTCTGAAACAGCATTTACTTGTAAAACGTAATATAAGTATATAGTAAATATCACTGATAAACTACTGCATAACTGTAGCCTACACAGTATCTCAGTATCTACTGGAATACTGAAACTCAGTGACAGGCTGATTGACTTTTAAAAGCCATACAACAGCCTATGCATTTAATGGAAAAACGTATTACAATTTACAGGCTGTAATTTGTATAGTGATAATATCATCTACAGTAGGCAGAACATAAGGCATAGTATAACATCCTCATGGATTACTCACTTGCATAGCCAAACAACATCAACATGATCTTGCCCTCTGCAATATTATATAGTGCTGGGGTGCCCTCTAGGGGTGGCAATATAGCACAAAATAGGCATGGCTGCAGTCATCTCCCCGCAGTCAGCTCATCTCTGATCAGCTTGGCAAGCTGGGCACCAGTGACTGACGCACAGAATTCAAACCTTGTTGTTTCTTAGGGGAAATGTCTCTGGATCTGTCTATGATGAAGCTGATTTGGACATTACCTTGAGCTTCTTCTGACTGCAGGCATGCAACAGATGTAACATCGGGGCATAGTAATCTGATGCAGGCCTGAGAACTCATGTTCCCAAGCATTCCAGTCCTGAAGTAATATCCCGGGGAAGAGTGGGTCATCCCATTCATGCTTCTTTTTACTCAATTTTTGCACCATTCACTTTTGCACGAGACCCCAAGGGGGTCAGAATGCAAAGCAACTCTATACATTGCGGAGTGTAGGCATCAGGTACTAGACACAGCAATGCTTGTACGTCAGGAGCATTGCCACCTCAGACACAATGTAGATTCTTGAGGATCTATGTGAGCTTGTGATAGTCATAGCTTGATCTTATCAGATCTTGCTTCCTTTGGTAGGTGTTTCACCACGCTTTTGCTGTGCTGCATCCTTGGTGGGCAGACTTTGCTAGCAGTTGTCAGCATAAAGGCATCTCTCTACAGAGAATCTACAACTTCATCAGGTTGGCCAAGGTTGACAACATGCTGTTGGAGAACAAAGGTGACACAGTGTGGGCTGCATATATATGTTGGGTGCTGCAGCTGTTTCTCTTCCCCACCTTCACAAGTCTGAGCAGACCTGTCTTCAGGGAGGAGGCGAACCTGATGGAACATCCCTTTCATGTCAAATGAATCATAAAAATCATGAAATCATATAATTTCATATGAAAGGACCTGGTAGCAGTGATTCATTCAGGTTAAAGGATAAGTTTGGTGAATTTGGACCTATATAATTTGTCTCTAATACTTTGACCAGCAGACAATAGTGGCTCCCGAGTCAGCTGTCGGTGGAAATGGCGAGCTACCGCTGCTAGCCTCTTGCTGCTAACAAGCAGTCCAAACAGGATATGTCAGAATAACTCCAAAAAAGCAGCTGCACAGCACCATTTTCACTCAGCGGATAGTCTTCTCCCAAACTCTACCGTGCCAAAAAATGACAATGTAGCATGCCTAGAAATCAACCATAGTGAAACTGCACATCTTACAAATTAAACTATTAACAGAAAATGTCCAGCAACACTCACAGTTTTTGTCATGGATGCACGTGAACACAAGAAATATCCTCACATGGGTGAGTAAATGCAAGTGCATTAAAGGAACAGGTGCAGTAATGTCCACACTAATTCACAACAAGGCTCCCACAATGGCTTGCTGTCTCTCATTGGATTGCTGCATGCCGATTCCTGGATTCCTGGGCCTTTTTAACATTAGCTTTATGATGACCACCAACTTGAGGTCATAGTCTGTCCTCCTTTTTATTTAACACTATATCAATGATCATGTCTATTCGAAATGTTTTTCTGCCTCTCAGGTGAACTTTACAGTTGACCAGATCCGGGAGATCATGGACAAGAAGTCCAACATCAGGAACATGTCTGTGATTGCTCACGTTGACCATGGCAAGTCAACGCTGACAGATTCTCTGGTGTGTAAAGCCGGAATCATCGCCTCAGCTCGAGCAGGAGAAACCAGGTTCACCGACACCCGCAAAGATGAGCAGGAGAGGTGCATCACCATCAAATCCACGTAAGTAGCAGGATAAGGTATACTGTTTGGTCTTTACTCATGTTACACGGTTAGTATGGTCATATTGTGATTAAAGAAAATGCATTGAACTTGCATACACTTAAATATATAATGCTTTTATAATGCTACAATGCAAATAAATTGAAGCAATTTACTTTGCACCTTGACCTTATATCAAGTTTGCATTCCAGATTTTTTTTGTGTTTTAGATCTATTCATGTGATTTAGGCTGCCATAGACCTCGTAAGTCGAATGACGTCAGCCTTGCCCACGGTTCCATAGCAATTTCTCCGTAGGGAAAATGAATGGGGTTTCACATAATCGTCTCTGTCACAGTCTACATTTAATGCAGAATTTTAAAAGTCGGTCCATTTTTAGCTACGTATATTTATGTCTCTAATGGCACTGGGTCTGTTGATTTCTGTAACCGTTTTCTAGTCCAAGTAGTATTTTTGCTAGCAACAAGCTAAACACTTCAGAACATATATTCTGCGTCACCCGCTGGCAGCGGGCTTCTACTCTGAGTCTGTACATTGTTTAGCAACCCTCACCGCTCCCACACGTTTTTTGAAGATGTTCCAAGTTTTTACCTTTTTTTTAATAATCAGTTATTTTAGGAGGCAAAGGATCAGTGTTGTTGTCGTGCCTCCTGTCAGCACCTTTCTGCAGGAAAGCTAATGATCCTAAAACAATCAAACAATTAAATGACTCTTCTCTATTTCATATACCAATGGTGTTATTCTAAGTTCACTCTGATGATTAGTTTTATCTACGTGGATCTATAAAACGTGGAAATCAAAGATATGCGATCGATTTAGCAAACGTGGCGGTGTAGGTGCTCAGATGAGCGAGCCAGAGAAAGTTGAGAGAGAGGGAGAAGGTGCTGGGGGGAGACCTACGCTACGCCACCAGCGGGTGGCGCAAATTATATGAGTGTTTAGCTTGTTGCTAGCAAAAATACTGCTTAGATTAGAACACAGTTATAGAAATCAGACCCAGTGCCATTAGAGACATAAATATACGTAGCTAAAAATGGACCAACTTTGAAAATTCTGCATTGAACGTAGACTGTGACAGAGACGATTATGTGAAACCCCATTCATTTTCCCTACGGAGAAATCGCTATGGAACTGGAAGTCTGACTTACGAGGTCTATTTCAACCATTTAATGTGGCCATAATTTCTCAGCTTAGGTCTGAAACTTGCATGTAAACTCTGACCATGTGCTCCCTTGTATCCTTGTATCCAGTGTGCCAGAAACAGTAGTTTGCAGTAGGCCAATGCCATCTTCTCTCCAGCTAACTGAAGGCTGTTATGTGTTGCCCCTCCTTACAGAGCAATCTCTCTGTACTATGAGCTCAAAGACAATGACTTGGCCTTCATCAAACAGTGCAAGGATGGCTCCGGCTTCCTCATAAACTTGATTGACTCTCCTGGTCACGTCGATTTCTCATCCGAGGTGACTGCTGCTCTGCGGGTCACCGACGGAGCGCTTGTAGTTGTAGACTGTGTCTCAGGTAGGAAAGACAACAGAGCACTGGGCCCTACTTAACTGCCCACAAGCCATTCCCACTGTGTGCAAACATGAGACAGACAGCGCATTGACTACTGCTCACATACTACATTTGCAAACACTGGTCACTGCATCACGTGACAAACACACTGCAACTTGTTTAGGTGTGTATACAAACCAGGGCTGTGCTCAGCCATTTCGTGGGGCACAGAAAGGGGATTCTTGCACCTAAATGAGTGCCTTTGTTTCAGTTGGATCATTCTGTTTTCATGGTTTTTCTGCTCTCTTATGAAGGAAAAATCCACCCTAAAACACTTTAACTGTAAAAACAAAAAACAAAAAAAAACAGCTACTGGTGATGTACCTTGCATTTCTGGGTCCATTTTGTTGTTTGGTGTATTTTTCTTATTTCCATGGATAACTGGCCAAACACAGCTACAATGGTGTTTGATAGCAGAATTTTTTTTTTCAGCTATCTGAAACATCAAAATATTTTCAGAAACATCAGATTTTGTTGTCAGTCCCTCAGAATCAAAGAGCAAGGGCTTCTTTCTAGAGCCGCCATTTTGGACTGACATTCAACAATCATACAGGGAGAAATCCACCGTAGAAGAGGCAGAGAAACCAATTTCTCCACCAACAGCAGCCTCAATAGACCAGAACACAATGCAGACACAGCTTGTATCTTTGTGGATCTGTTGTCGGTAGCATGTGAAATACAACTCCCTCCTCAACAGCTTTTTTGTCATTTGAATAGGCACAACATCACAGTATTATCTCTCCACTCTCACTTTTTCTCCACTGAAAAAACTCACTACGCTATCGCTCTCTCCAACTACACATATGCAGCACAGCGAACTCCCTTATCTGGGGGTGTTGAGAGGAATTCTGGGAAATGTAGGAGATCACTAACTGAAGTAGAAGTAGAGTAGAGAATTCTTGTTTTTTTTACAACACAAAATAACTCGTGGAATGCATTGAACTTCACAGATTGATGATATCTAACAGTGGAAGTGTGGTGTATTTTTGTGAAGTGAAGATGGTGGTAAACCAAAATCTTTTTTTTTAATCATCTTTTATTGAGAGCAAGGTAGTAGTAACTGACATATAGAAACAACATTAATTCAAAATGTGAAAGAATACATGGGGAGGCACTTCATGAGTGGCTAGGTAAATGGCTAGTGGACCCTATCTGTGCACATGCCTGATAGTAATACTGCCTGTATCATCCCGGTCTATAAGGGTTACTGCCAATTTTTGTGTAACAAAAAATGTGTATGTCTGCTAAGTGTCACTGTCCATTATATTTTCTTAAAAACAGTGAATTCAAAACAAATACTGTTCATGCAGGTATAGCTTGATGCAAGAGGCAATTGCATGTGAACGTAACTTTAATTAATTTGTAGACTATTCTGTAGTCTTAGTATTAAATTCTAATGTGGGTTCTTGCAACTATTGATTCTCTCAAATGTAGAGGTTTAAAGAAACAAAATCTAGAACACTAACTGAAATTTCAGCTATATTTTTTAGACCTAATGTTATGGTGCATTATATTGGGCTTCACTCTCTTATAACGTGAAATGACAGCAAAATATTAAACAGTAGACTTCAT
The DNA here is from genome assembly GCF_048128805.1 of Centroberyx gerrardi. NCBI lineage: Eukaryota > Metazoa > Chordata > Actinopteri > Beryciformes > Berycidae > Centroberyx > Centroberyx gerrardi. The sequence continues at coordinate 2,769,722 of NC_136004.1, read as the reverse complement.
TTGACTTATAATGACTATGGGGAAATGCTATTACACTGAATTGCAAGTTCAAATAATATCACATTATTGCATCGGCCTGATATCTCAAAAAGATATTATTACACCTAAACATTATCACACCTAAACATGTTGAAACAGCTGATTTGACAGATAATGTTTTGCATTCCTACTAAGTCCTATTGTTGCATTTTAGATCAAAGTGAAACATTAGTTAAACCAGTGTTGATTTCCCTCTTTAGGTGTGTGTGTCCAGACTGAGACTGTCCTCAGGCAGGCCATTGCTGAGCGGATCAAGCCAGTTCTAATGATGAACAAGATGGATAGGGCTCTTCTGGAGCTGCAGCTGGAAACTGATGAGCTCTTCCAGACCTTCCAGCGCATTGTGGAGAATGTCAACGTCATCATATCCACCTATGGAGAGGGGGAGCATGGACCCATGGGTAACATCATGGTCAGTGGAGCCATAGGCAGTGCAATTTACTGTAGCAAGCTACTTTACATAGAACATTAATAACGGTCCCAGTTATGGCTGTGTTGCTTTTTTAATGAAAAATGATGATCATTTTTACTTTTATTAAGTCACATTCTGTGTTTTGTTTTGTTTTTTTGTGGCTGTCAGTGGTGAGAGGATAAAAGCTGCTCATTGGTATCAAGCTCCCAGTCATTAATTTATTTAACATTTGACAAGACAATGTTTCCACCCTCACCTGCCTCACAAACTCAAACATACTCACAACACAATGCCAAAGTTAACTACAACCCCTTGCATTGTCATGGTGTGGCTGGACAATGGGATTAAGATGAGATAAGGGATTTTAAACAGGATAAAACTCAACAGTTGTTTTTTTTTATAAATATACTCGCCAAGAGTTGTTACATATGAGACTACTATTGAAAACTACCACTTTAACTTTTTATTTTTAAATTTTAAATTTTAAGTGTTTTATTCCTGCACTCTTATAAGTAATAATTATACAGCACGGGGAAACCCTGGATCATGGTGATCAAATTCTCATCATCCATTTTTGTCATAAGGCGGCACATTTATTTACAGAATTGCCATTATATCAGTATGAAAAAAGAGTAGGCATAGAAATTGGATTGGCTGTTGATGGTCAATGACCACCAAAAGTTCAGCTTTGGTCAACTTTTCTCGGCCAACAAGTTGGTTGACAGGAATGTCGGCTGAATCTGCCAGGTTTTTCGGTTCAATAGAGATTGCTTTGGGTGATGCCTCTGTAGATGGTGTCATGGCTGCACCAGTGATGTCCTTCTCCCGAGGCTTTTGGGCAAGACCTGAGGCTCTGACTTCCTGGAGAGGACATTATAGACTGATTGATTCATGACCTTGATATGCTGAGAGTCAGCCTACCAAAGCAAGGTCCAAGAGATCTTACAGGCTGCTCCCATCTAGTCCATGCACTATGCCGTCGCATCCCCATCATTCTCTTGGGGCACAATTCCTTGGACCCTGTCAAAAGAAAGTTGTTGGAAAGTATCAAGTCGTATCCATCAAGATGTCACAGGCTCCACCAGCTCACTGTGATGCAACCTGTTTCCCTCCCTGCCTAACCCTAACCCTTGCCGGAGACTCTCTATCAACCGTTCTGCCATTGGGCAAGGCGGGGAGAGTTTTGGGATAATTCATTAACCTAACCATAAACCTAAACTTAACCCTTACCCTAAACCTAACCACTGCCCCACCCTCAGAGAGGCCTGCCTCCAGCCATGCTTTAATGCAGCAGCCTCCCCTCAATCAACCTGCTTCTCTCCACTCAAATACACCAGATGTTCCTCTGCTTCGGTATTCCCTGGCCACAGCAGTCCCTACTCCCTTGCTACATAGGCTTTACATTCCCCAAGCAGCAAATGTCTCACCTAAATATCTGAATATCAATGCGAAATAGCCATTATGGAACAGCCCTTGACATGATGTTGTTTGACTGGAGACAATCATCTGGGCATCTGTATTTCTATGTGAGGATTACTTGGATGAATTGGAGGATTGGGTAAGGACACGGGTACAAGGTTTAAATTTTTACGTACATGTATAGATCACTCTGTCATCGTTGGAAACCAGAGATCGCAGAGGGAAAGGTAATCCAACTGATACTGAAAAACATCCATCCTCACTTTGGAAATGACTTTCCAAAACCATACTTGTATAATTCCTGCAGTTGTCTTGTCTCGTTTGACACTTGCCTTCTGTGCAGTCTTTGGTCTTGGCTTCCTACTTCAGTGAAGTACAAATAGACGTGGCAAATAACTGTTACTGGTTTAAGTCTGAGGAGTCACAGAGAGGCCAGTGTCTTGTTCTTCTAAGGATGTGTGTACCTCCAACCTTACAGATGTCTTAACGCACAATATATTTGTGACTCAGGATCTTCCAATTATACAAAAGCCTCACTGTGCATCCCCAGCCAAACTTGACACCATACGACCATAAAAGAGCTAAGTGACAAGATGTTGCCAGCTGAAGAAAAGGAAAATATAACACCATTCCTGATGCTCTGTCAAAAAGGCGAGACAGGCACTCCTCCTCCTCCAACATGTGCCACCATGCTGCCTGCTCAGGGAGAGATTAAGAAGGATCTTCCCATCTCTGATGAAGGGATATGGAGGTGGGTCTTCCTGACATCCAGGAGCTGTATCAGTCTAATCTGAAGCTCTGAGAGGTCACAGTAAATGAAAACACCAAGTTCACCATACTGGAGGATAAAACCCACAACAGACCACAGTAGATCAACCATGGGAGATGGTAGGGGTGGATCTGATGGGGCCCTTCTCTAGAAGTTCAATAGGAGATGTGCATCTGTTGGTCTTTGCGGACTATTATTCAAGGTGGAAAAGGAAAGCCACTACCCAGACTGTGTCCCACGTACTGTACTCATCCTGGAAATCCTCACTCGATGGGGTGTTCCCAACTTTATCCGATCCAATCAAGGATCCCAGTTTGTCTCCTCCGTTTTTAAGAAAACTTGTAATGCCTGGAATGTGAAACAGAAGATGACAACTGCCTATCATCCACAAACCAATTTTACAGAAAGAATAAACCAGACACTCAAAACCATGATTGCCTCATATGTTGGTGAAAAACACAAACACTCAGATAAACACATAACAGAATTCTGTTTCGCCCTCTACTCAGCTGTTCACGCATTGACAGGAGTTACTCCTGCAGAACTGAACCTGGCCAGATCTCTCCGAGGTCCCCTGGAACTTTTGCCCAGACACTCTCCACCAGACACCACTGCCTACACAAAAATTGCAGAGCTCAGTGCAAAAAAAATCAAGGCATTTGTGTAGGATAGTCTTTACAAAGATTTGTTAGGCTTAAACCTAACTGGCACTGCAACTTTGTCTTACTACAAGATGCTCTTCTTCTGCACATCATTGTAGTACTGAGCTGCTATTTGCTGTTAGCTACGAGTCTTGCCATTCTTCTCTGACATCTGACACAGCCGCAGCTGGCTGGATGTGCTTTGTTCATTGCTCCATTCTCTGTAAACTCTAGACACTATAGTGTAGAAAAATCCCATGAGGTCGGCTGTTTCTGATACACTGGAACTGGTGCATCTGACACCACACATCATACCACATTCAAAGTGGCTTAAATCACATCTTACCCATTCTAATGTTTTGTCAAATAGTAACTCAACCTCTCGACCCTGACTTTGTGCTTTATACTGAAATGTGATTGTCAGAAGTGAGCTGTTTACATAAACAGAGTATATAACACCTCACATATAACACCCCACTTACTCTGTTTGTGTCTATAGGTGGACCCAGTGGTGGGGACAGTTGGTTTCGGCTCAGGTCTGCATGGCTGGGCTTTTACTCTCAAGCAATTTGCTGAAATGTATGTGGCCAAGTTTGCAGCGAAGGCTGAAAAGAAGGCTGTGCTGCCACCTGCTGAGCGTGCTAGGAAGGTGGAGGAGATGATGAAGAAACTGTGGGGAGACAAGTGAGTGTGCATTCACACTGTGATGACTAAATGGTATTTCCACAATGCTTCTGGGTGAACTTGTATATGTGTTTGAATACTGGATGATACTGATTCATGAATAATGTTATTTGTTAGGTACTTTGATCCAGCAGCTGGTAAATTCAGCAAGGCAGCCACCACTGCAGATGGCAAGAAGCTCCCAAGAACATTCTGCCAGCTTGTGTTGGACCCCATTTTCAAGGTTTGATTAGAAAATGACTGCAGTAATCTTTTCAAAATTTGGTACACAGATGCATGTAGAGCTAACTATTGGCTCCTGTATTTCACAAGGTTTTTGATGCCATCATGAACTTCAAGAAAGAAGAGACGGAGAAGTTGATTCAGAAACTGGATGTGAAGCTTGATGCTGAAGACAAAGAAAAGGAAGGGAAACCACTTCTGAAGGTATCTGTCTGTACAAATTACGTTGAGACTTCATTGTATGATATCAGAATCAAATTATCAAATAAAATGTGACAATTTAGTACTAAAGACCTAACACAACTAAAACTCTAATAGTGAACACTACTACTCTTGATTGTCCTGTCCTGTTTCAAATTCACAGTTTTGGAATTGACTGAATTTGGCTCAAACCTTGGAACTAATTCAGCAACCCTAAAAAAAAAAGCCTAGTGGATATGCCTAATCAAATACTCAGGCCCCAATTCACTAAAGGTTTGCGCAGCGAAGAGTGTGCTATATCCCCAAAATGACCAAATCAGTAATGCAGTAGCACAATTACCGTGTGGAAAGCTGACAAATACCGCAGGGCAAAAAAATGAAGCCTGTCATACATATGTAAATTATTTGTGAATGTAATGCATAATATTTATTAGTAGGTGAGGCCATGCAAATTGAGATTGTGACCAATTCACATGTGTGACAGAGAAGGTATAGTCTACACGTGTGACAGAGAGTAAGGTAAAGCGAAAATGAGGAAAATAAAAGGTTTGTTGCCAACCTCCCGAAGGTAACTACCTTTTTCATGAAAGAGTCAACTGCTGCTGCAAGCACTAGTGGTGCTATTGCTAGTAATGGCGCTGCTGTTGCTACATCCATCATCTCTGCTTCTCCCTCATCCTCCTTAAACATAGATGATAGTGGTGTTCCCCTCACCGTAATCTGCAATAACGATGATTGTTCTGCTGCTATGTATGCTCATGAGAGCTCCACTCAGCAGTCCAGGGACCAGTGAGAAGGTATTTGATACAAATAGGTCTCATTGTTTTGATGAAGATAGAAAAGGGTGAGAAATTGGAGCGAGGAAAGCCCCATACCTGTGGGGGCCCAGTAAATCCTGCCCTTGTCCTTGACAAACTATAAATTATAAATTTATTAAAATTTAACACATAGAATTGTTTCCATTTTTTGTGTCATAATCTGTGAACCCAAACACTGTATTCTTCCAAAACAAGGATGAATCCCATTATCAATTAAAAATCTGGAGATTTATTGCCGTAATATTCCAGCATAAGGACAGTCCCCAAAAGATGGGCAGTCTCAGAATACCTATTACAGAAGGAGCAATTTATATTGATGCTAAGAGCGCTCCAATTATAAAGGGGCTTTGGGTGCAAGAATGCTAGCCATGGTGGATTACATCTGAAGCAACTTTCACATGCAGTTGGCGATGAAGGAGGCTATTTGCTTGCACAGTGCTCTTTTCGAGGGCTTGTTTGCACCACAACTTGATTTGCAGAAATCTCTTAGCAAATAAGATGAAAACTCTGCACTATTAGCTGAAGCAAGTGTGGGGCAAAAAAACAAACCTGCAAATTGCCCTTGCAACACAATCTTAGTAAATCTGGACCTCAGTCATCTCAGCCAGTTTTGATACTGCTGTTGCTCCTCAGGCAGTGATGCGCCGCTGGCTGCCAGCAGGGGAAGCTCTTCTCCAAATGATCACAATCCACCTGCCGTCGCCAGTGACTGCTCAGAGGTATCGCTGTGAGCTGCTGTATGAAGGGCCTGGAGATGATGAGGCCGCTATGGGTGGGTTTCTGATTGTCTTATTTGGCCACCTCATGAACTTCCAGAACTTTTTGTTTTGTTCTATTTACTGTGTGACTATTGAGCATCAGTCGGTTTAGTGGGTGCAACAGCGTCACAATCCTTTAGTGGGTACCCCCCTCAGTTGGTTCTGAAATTTACCAAGCATTACAAGTGGTCAAATGGTAACTGCCCAATTTAAAAATGTGGGGTTCAGCTAAGGCTCATCCCTGTACCTGTGATGTCCTGGGTTTGAATCTGGCCTGGGACCTTTGCAGTAGGTCATTCCCCAATAAAAAAATGTAAACCACACTGAATAAAAATTCTTAACTATGTGTTAACATTTTCAAAATGCATTTATATGGCAGTCACATGATGTCTCTGCTCTATAGCCTCTGAAGAAGGGTTTACATAGAATTATATATAGAATAGGTAGATTGTTTGTCTCGCTAAATCTGCTCCTACCTACCTTGTGTTTTTCATCATGCTGTCCTACAAAATTTTGTTTACCACTGATTGTGTTTAGTTAGACCTAGCTAGACACACTCTCTGTAAAGCCCTCTGAGACATGCTTGTGATAAAGGGCTATATAAATAAATAAACTTGAACTTGAACTTGTTTACCCGTTGTGTTCCCTCTTATCACAGGAGTAAAGAACTGTGATCCCAAAGGTCCACTAATGATGTACATCTCCAAGATGGTGCCTACCAGTGACAAGGGACGCTTCTATGCCTTTGGTCGTGTCTTCTCTGGTATAGTGGCCACAGGTCAGAAAGTGCGTATTATGGGCCCCAACTACACTCCTGGAAAGAAGGAGGACTTGTACCTGAAACCCATTCAAAGGTTTGTCAAAGTTCAAGTCCACATTTCCAATATGATGCAATGTGGTTGGTTTTACCAACTGAGCAACAAGGCTCATTGGCTGACTACTGTCTGACTGAAGGGAGTTTTGGATAAGTAGACTTATTTGGCCACTTCTTTGACTATTTACTGATAACTACATAGAGGGCTTTGAAGTGATGCAACGCACCCTCTGGTGGCCATATTATATCGTCTGATAGCTGATTGTGTTTCTAAATGTACAACTTGACTGTCTCATCAGTATGGAGTAGTGTTTTCCATATGCTTATTGACTGTACTAGTCATGTGAAATCAGCAAGATGTTATGTGAAGACAGTAATTGCCTGTCTGTTCAATCCAAACAAGTATTCTATTTCACTAAAATAATTACAACACCTACAATTATTAATCCCCACAATCCCGTTACTAGTTACCTCATCAAAATTGTAATCAGTAACGTAATCTAAGGGATTACCCAAAGTCAGCAATGTATCCTGATTCCTTTCAGTTACTTTCAGATTACTTTGCCGTATCTGAGGTACCGTACAGATAAGAAACATTCAGGTTTATTTTCAGGTTTGCATACAAACACAAATTCTGTTCTGTGCCACATTTTATAAGACATAGAACACCTGCCACTATTAAAAAGGCCTTCTGAGTTTCTTGCTGTCACTTTAAATGTCAAGAGAATGTCAAGAGAATGTAGTGCTCTTCACCACAAATATTTGGACACAAGTTTAAAATATAATCGGTGTACAGTGGCCAGCATATGATGTCAATCTTGAAACAAATTCACCCTACAACCCATATTGTCCATCCAACCATCCATCCGTCCATTTTCTTATCTGGGTCAGGGTCGCAGTGGCAACAGGGCGAGCAGAGCAGCCCAGACATCCTTTTCCCCAGCAATTTCAAGCGCTCCTAGGCCAGCTGGGGGATGTAGTCCCTCCAGCGTGTCCTGGGTCTACCTCAAGGTCTCCTCCCAATCCATTGTGTCCAGAACACCTCCAAAGGGAGGTGCCCAGGGGTCACCTTACCAGGTTTCCGAACCACCTCAACCAGCTCCTCTCAATGTGGAGGAGCAGCAGCTTGATACCAAGGTCCTCTTGGATCACTGAACTCCTCCACCTATAACAAAGAGTGAGCTACCCTCCGTAGATACCTCATCTGGGCCATTTCTATCCGCAGTCTCATTCTTTTGGTCACTACCCAAAGCTTGTGACCATAGCTGAGGATCATTATGAAGATTGACCGGTAAATTGAGAGCTTTGCTTCGTGGTTCAGCTCTCTGTTCACCACCACATTCCGATACGGCAGCCACATTACTGCAGCTGATACATTTAACCGGCGGTCAATCTCACAATCCTTCTTACCCTCACTCTTGAATAAGACCCCAAGATACCTAAACTCCTTCACATGGGGTAGCTACTCACCCCTCACCTGGATGGGACAGGCCCCTTTTTCTGGGAGAGAACCATGGCCTCAGACTTGGAGGTGCTGATCCTCATCCCAACTGCGTCACACTCAGCTGCAAACTACTCCAGCACACATCAGAGATGAAGCCAGAAAGATGACATCATCTGCAAATAGCAGAGATGCCACCCTAATTTCACAGAAATTGACATTTTTCAGACCTTGGCTGTGCCTTGAGATCCTGTCCATGAATATAACAAACAGGAGAGGGAATAAGGTGCACCCTTGCTGGAGTCCGATGCCCATCTTGAGCGTGCTTGACTTAATGCCAAGAATGTGAACACAGCTCTCACTCCAAGTGTATAGGAACTGCATGGCTCGCAGCATCAACCCCTGCACCCTACGTCCACAGCACCTTGTACAGGATATCTCGGTAAACACAGTCAAAGGCTTTTTCCAAATCCACAAAACACATGCAGACAAGATTAGCAAACTCCCATGACCCCATTATCTGAGAGAGGGTACTGTTCCATGACCAGTGCAACATCCGCATCGCTCCTCCTGAATCTGAGGTTCGACAATCGGTTGGAGTCTCCTTCCCAGCACCTTGGCATAGGCTTTCCCAGGGAGGCTGAGCAGTGTGATTCCACAATAGTTGGAACACATCCTCCAATCCACTGTTCCCAATATCAGAGTCTTTAGCATTTCAGGACGAATCTCATTCACCTCCGGCGCCTTGCCAGTGAGGAGCTGTCTACCCCAGTGACCTCTAGGAGTTACCCCAGTGACCTCTAGGAGTTCCTTAAAGTGCTCCTTCCACCTTCCGACAATATCCCCAGGTGAGGTCAGTGTTTCACCACCTCTGCTAAGAACAGCCTCGGTGATGTCCTGCCTTCCCCTCCTGAGTCGGCCAATGGTTTTCCAGAACCTCTTTGAGGCCGTCTGAAAGTCATCCTTTTTAGCCTCTCCAAACTCCTCCCACACCTGGGCTATCGCTTCTGCAACTACTGCAGCTGCAGCCTTCCTGGCCTGCTGGTACCTCTCTGCTGAGTCTGGAGTTGCCTGTGGCAACCAGGCCCGGAAGCCTCCTGCTTCAGCTTAGACAGCCTCCCTCACTTGGGTTGCCGACAAGCACCAACCACTTTCTGGCCACAACTTCTTGCAGCCATTTCTGACTCCAGAGTCTTATGAGCTTCCTTGTGTTTGAACATGGTGTTCATGACAGACAATCCATAACTAGCACAGAAGTCCAACAACAGCCAGAGTTTTCCTCTCCGCAACACGTGGTTGCATTTAGGTGACCTTTATGCGGTAGGTAACCAGGGACTTGTGAGCATCCCCACACCCGCTTGGTGCCTCTCACATTGGACAACTCCTGAGTAGGAGAGAGACCACCTTCTATCAAGGAGTTTGGTTCCACAACCAATGCTGTGCATAGAGTTGAGCCCAACCATATCTAGTTGGTACCTCTCAACCTCATGCACCAGCTCAGGCTCCTTCCCCCCCCAGAGAGGCTACATTCCACATTTCGAGAGCCAGTTTCCATTGCCAAGGTCCATGATGCCTAGATCTGTTCCTCCCCTGCACTTTGCCCGACGGGCATTGCCCCCTGCTTGTTTGGACTGTGCCCGGCTGAGCTGCGGGGCTCACCCGACCAAGCGAGCGCCACTCCCATGCCTGATTCCAGGAGTGGGCCCCAGTGTCCCTATTCCAGGCGAGGTTTCTTTAGTTCTTGCTGCACCAGTCATAGGGGTCTTTTTGAATTGCTATTTGTCTGACCCCTCACCTGAGACCAGTTTGCCTTGCGTGCTTCTACCAGGAGCCAAGTTTCCCAACAACATTGCTTCCAGGGTCACTAGGGTACACAAACCCCTCCACCATAAGGTTGCAATTCCAGGAGGGGAGCACAGATTGTGATAACTTAATTTAGTCTGCTTATCTATCTAACTAGACTAGCAAAGTAACTTTTAATTTTGTTCATGCTATTCCTATCCAGCAAGGTAGTTCCTACAGTGCTTTAAACTAGCCAGCTATACTAGGTTCTTGGCTTTTCTTAAACATCACTACGTTTTCAAGTAAACTTGCACAACCATCATATTTTATCTGATACCGTAACGCTGTACTGTCTGTCTGTACAGCTTCCCTTCTCCGTTGCAGCAGCTAACTTCAGACAGTCAAGCCACTCAGGCAATGACGTAAATGCATAAAAGGGACGTGAGAGCAAAGCGAACAAGGACCAATTGGAACGTGAGTGTGTAGTTTGTGGAGCGGACAAAACTAGTTAGCATAAATGCATGTTAAATTAATATTTTTAACGCATGTTAAAGAAATATTTTAATAATAATTTTTCACAAGTACAGGATACATGATTTTTAGCCCCGCGACAGCAGGGGCTCTACGGATCGCATTGACGGTCAGTCGCTCTGTTCACCACTTTTGGTCACGTGGGTGAAAGTGTGCTCCAGGGAGTTAGATTGCAGACTCTCAATTGGGAGATCTGTGTTCGATTTCCCAGCAGGGACACTTCCACAAAATTCAATGTTGCGGGGCTGTTAGACTCTTAGTGTTGTTTTAGGTAACGTAACGGAATATGGTTACACTTTTTTTTGTATTTAGAATATGTAAGGCCCTGTTCTGACCAGAAGTGGAATGCATCACCGCCCGGCTGCATAGCGTAGCCCGCTTCCTTTCAGTGTCCATGTCTAATGGACAGGAGTGAACACAGTGAAACAGAGCAGAGCTATGCTTGTGGTTTGTGCACCTGCAGTGATTGTTTATGGCATTGAGCCTATTTTCTCTGTGGCGTGCAGACTTCAAAGTACACAATGAAAATACACTGCAGATGGTCATATTTGCATCATATCACCACAGAAGCACATACATACAGTATATATTCCATGATCAACCTACCAATGTCTTTACTGTTGTTGTTATTGATTAATACATGTGCACTGATGTAAATTTTCATTGTTTGATGATGACCATCATATCTGCTTTTGAATTATCACTTGCCTTTTGAAAATTGATAGGTCTATTCACCTGATTGGTTATGAGTGGCGATTTCCCAAAATTTGCACAAAGTAGCCGAGAGGTGTCCCCACTCCTATGCTCACGAAATCTTCCCCTCACCTTCCCACAATCCTCTGGAAAATTTCTCTGTGTGCGTGAATGGGGAGCATCACTTCTTCTGTGAATTTCCCTCCCAGTGGACATTCCAGCTACACATCCATTAGGCTTCTGGGGTGAATAGGGTGTAATCCTGTTACAAGTATTCCATTACTACCGAATCCTGCTTACCAACACTCTCATTGTAGACAATTACAACCTATTAATTATAACAATGAATCCTCAATCCTCTCATAGTATACAATGCCCTTTGACCGGCCCACATTACAGAATCCCTGCTGTTCTATATTCATTCAAGAGCCCTCAGGTCTTCTACTGCTGGTTTGTTAGAAGTACAAAACCCCACTCAAAAGTGGATTGGGGATGCAGCCTTTTTTAACTACCGTATGCTCCTAAATTGTGGAACACCCTGCCAAAGAATATTAGAGGCAGGCTCTGTAAGCATTTTCAAGCAACTGCTAAAAACCTATCTTTTCAGTTTAGATTTTAATCAGCCTTCATTTTAACTGTTTCATTTGATTGTGTTCTTTTATCATTCTATTTTACTTGATTTGATTCTTTTAATGCAATGCATTTCACTTGTTCGCTTGGTTTATATTATTATTATTGCTGATGCTCTTTCAAGGTCTGTTTCCACTATTTTGTGTGCTCCCACAGAACAATCCTGATGATGGGCCGCTATGTAGAGCCCATTGAGGACGTGCCCTGTGGAAATATCGTGGGTCTTGTTGGAGTTGATCAGTTCCTGGTGAAGACAGGAACCATCACCACCTTTGAACATGCCCACAACATGAGGGTGATGAAGTTCAGCGTCAGTCCTGTGGTCAGAGTGGCTGTTGAGGCCAAGAATCCTGCTGACCTGCCCAAGTTGGTGGAGGGTCTGAAACGCCTGGCCAAGTCCGACCCAATGGTTCAGGTACAGATGGAGATGGCGAGGAAACGTGCTGGGCTTTATGTACACACTTGGATCTTCAAATTTTTGTATTTATTGGTCGGACAATTTAAAGAAATACCTTGTGTAAGGCTTTAGGAACATTTCATGTATGTCACCTTGAAATAAGATGAAAAACCAGGTTGAGTTTTGTGTTTGGTATTCTCCAACTGAGTCTCCTTTCTATTGAACAGTGCATTATTGAAGAGTCGGGGGAGCACATTGTGGCTGGAGCTGGAGAACTGCACCTGGAAATTTGCCTGAAGGATCTGGAGGAAGACCATGCTGGCATTCCTTTGAAGGTGAACCTCCTTTTAAAGTTTCATGTTTATCTTATCCAGAGCAATGGTAGGAACATGCAGGGAATGATGTCAACAGAAACAAGCTATCAAGGATCTCAACAAAACTCAAGAGACAGCCAAATGGAAAAATGTCACAAATTCAGTTATACACTAAATAAGGAAGCCCTGTTCTATTAGTATACATGCACTTTGTATACTTTATGTATACTTTGTATCATTTCACAGAAATCGGACCCCGTGGTGTCCTACCGTGAAACAGTCAGTGAAGAGTCAAACCAGATCTGTTTATCCAAGTCCCCTAACAAGCACAACCGGCTGTTCATGAAAGCGCGTCCCTTCCCTGATGGTCTGGCCGAAGACGTGGACAAAGGCGATGTGGGTGCCAGACAGGAGCTGAAACAGAGGGCCCGCTACCTGGCTGAGAAGTATGAATGGGAGGTGGCCGAGGCTCGCAAGATCTGGTGCTTTGGGCCTGATGGGTCGGGACCCAACATGCTGATTGACGTCTCCAAGGGTGTCCAGTACCTGAACGAGATTAAGGACAGTGTGGTGGCCGGCTTCCAGTGGGCCACCAAGGAGGTAAGGAGGCAGCTTGGTCAGCGATGTCATATCAGTGCCCAGTTATGAAACACGATAATGCATCTCATCACTGTGGTCTGATACATTGCCCACATTTACATGCATGGAGTAACCCAGACTTGTCATACTCTGGTTAAGGTTTTATTCATGTTAATCCATTTCCATTAAACTTTGATACCCTGTGCCATGAATAAGTCAGTTATTAGAATATTCCGCCTCCCTCTTTGACTGAGCAGTAGTAGCTGACTTTAAATACAGGGGAAAGAAATGATGATCCCATTAGCGAGTACTGCACGCCATCATGTTTGTTGACTTCAAAATGTACCCATGATGTTGTGAGTCTGAGTTTGACAGATGCTGAAAACCAAAAGTGAAAGCCGCAGGTTGTTGAACCCATTTGAGTAAGCCAAGGCATCTTAACCATGTTTCTCATCATCACAGTATGAGCTTTTACATGTCGACCCAAATCGTTGCCATTGGTAGTTTTCAAATTCTGCATTTTTACTCATTACTGTTGCTCATTTCCACTGCCAGGGTGCTCTGTGTGAGGAGAACATGAGGGCCGTTCGTTTTGACATCCAGGATGTCACCCTCCATGCAGATGCCATCCATAGAGGAGGTGGACAGATAATCCCCACTGCCCGTCGGGTCCTGTATGCCTCCATGCTTACGGCCCAGCCCAGGCTTATGGAGCCCATCTACTTGGTGGAGATCCAGGTACTTCACTCCTATGTTCAGCAAGTCATTCAGCTTCAGATTTTACCACTGTATGGGTCTTTTTGTTTTTTTTACAAAATTATAATTCTGTGACCTAATTCTAATTCCTAAAGAATACAGTTGTATCTTGAATTTTGATAAAGAAATATAGTTTCCCATTAATGGCTCCCTTAGGACGCATCATCTTCATAGCAGTTATAATTCCTCCAGTCACACCTTCACACCCAAAAAGAAACTGTGGGCTACATTTTCAAACCTTTGATGCTTAATTCTGTTATTTTCAAAGTGTCCAGAACAAGTGGTGGGAGGAATCTATGGAGTACTGAACAGGAAGAGAGGCCATGTATTTGAAGAGTGTCAAGTTGCTGGAACACCCATCTTTGTAGTGAAGGCATTTCTTCCTGTCAATGAATCATTTGGTAAGTTCATGAACTCCAGCCAACAAAACATGATGTCTCTGCTACTTATCACTTTAAGAGTTTTCCCATTTTCAGTAAGAAGAGCACATTTCATTAGACTGGCTAGCAATGGACAAATCCATAATTTTGGGTGAATGTTCAAAATCATGTGTAAATAATGAGAAATGACAATAGCAAAAATAGAGGTAGCAAAAATACTTAATCCATTAAAGTATTAATGGAACCGATCATACAACTACAGGTTTTGATAAAAACGTTTTTACTTTTTTCACCAACAGGTTTCACAGCGGATTTGAGGTCCAACACCGGTGGCCAGGCTTTCCCTCAATGTGTGTTCGACCACTGGCAGATCCTGCCTGGGGACACCTATGAAGACAACAGTCGCCCAGCACAGGTCGTCGCTGAGACTCGCAAACGCAAAGGCCTCAAGGAGGGCATCCCAGCACTTGATAATTTCCTAGACAAAATGTAACTGTTTTTGGACTGCTTCCAAGTGCAATTGGTCGCTTACTGATTAAAGATTTAAAAAACATTAATAAAAAACACCTACACATGGTACCACAACTGAAAATGCTATGAAGTTTACAGATACAGGAAAAAAATGACAACTTTGTAATAAACCTTCCTGTGCCATCATAATTCTAACAGCAAATAAAATTGAGCACTTTTCTCTGAGTCTTTGTTTACATGATGGCAAAAGAGAAATGTCCAAGTGATTTTGATCAAAAGTTTTAAAGTCAACAAGGTATGAAGGGCATCAAGTCCAAAACAACACAACAGATACAGAATCCCTTGGACTCACATCACCCAGGTCTGCTTGCAGTTGAAGAGACACTTAAATATTCACTCAAGGGACTAAGATCCTGTTAGCATGACCTTAGCATTAAGCATTAAGTTGCTTTAAGTTTCATTTAAACTTACACCAACTTATAGACAAATAAGCTCTTTGATTAACTTACCAGTATGCAAAAGGAAGATTGGTAACAGTCTCACCTTTGTCCGGTTTCTGTTTGCTACAGTGCATGCCAACACTTAAGTGGGAAAAGCTTGCTTAGCATGATCTCAAAAGTTGATGCACCACAGCACACTGATACTGGACAAAGAAGAAGCTTCTTTTGCCAAGTTGATTTCAGAGTTTACTTGCCAAGAATTAAGCCTATTCCTGTAATAAAAACATGGTAACAATCTTTGTTGGCATGGTGGCAATACAGATTAGCCAGTAAACTTAACATACAGAAAAAAAGAAATAAATTCAGAGCTAGCAGGGATGGGACGATATGCTTATCTCACGATATGATGTAATAAATAAAAGTTGAATGACTACAAAGTCTGACTGTGCAGAATTATGTTTATTTCTGAGACACAAATCTTTCTAGCAATGGCATTGGCTTGCTAGAATGTAAACAATTTAAAAATGTCATTACAAAGTACAAATAATATAATTGGATGGAGAGTTTATGAAATTATGATGGGCAAGCCGTCTCATTTGTGATTACTACAGCAGAATAAAATGGAGCTAATATCATAATTAAATTTTCTGCACCACAATACGTTTTGTCACATTTCTGTATTGCGATATATTGAATTTCGATATATCGTCCCATCCCTAAGAGCTAGTGTTATGCTAGAGGGCTATATCATTCCAAGTGAAAATGGGCATTACAGCTTATCAAAAGATGAATTTTTTGATGATGCACCAATTCTGGGAGACAGAGTGGCAAGGGCAAATTGGACTATTTTAACTACAATTACAACTTTGTTACACCTAACACTAGTTAAATAAACTATTATTGCTGTGACTGAATTAGAAAGGAACATGAATTTTCTTACATTAGTATAACAAAAAAGCTGCCTCGTGATAAACCCCATCAGGGTATTGACTGACAGCTATTATAATCAATGAAAACATTTTAATTATCTTGCTGCCTTCCATGTTTCCGTTTGTCCATTTGAAGGCAAAGTGAGGGCTGGTCACAGCCAACACAGGTACAGTAAAAAGTGACAGAAAAACAACAGTCTCATCCCCTGTAGGACGTATGAAGAGGTTAGCCTCATCAACAGTGTGTGCATGAGTCCAAACAATTTCTCAAAGGGCTTCCTCTTTTTAACCATTCGTTCACCTGCATGGATGTGATGTGAAACCCGGTCTGCTGAGAGCAGTGAGTCCAAGCTCTTCTAACAGTCTTGTCCTTGCTCTGTTCCATCTATCACACACCAATGCAGATGAAGCAAACAGTCCAGGTTAAATAGGCCAAGAGTTGATGCCAAGTTGTATACCAAAATTGGTATACATTACTAGTTCAATGCCCTATATATTTCCAGAATTGGGAGCAACTCCAAATGGTACCGATCAGTCATGGCAGCCATTTATCTTTCCGCCATTACCAGAGATATCTGCTGTTCACATCATCATGTAATGGAGAAGTCAATGATACTGTGTAATGAAATACAATGAAATTGACAATTTAAGAGAACTGAGAACATTGTAATTTTCCCAAATGTCTGATTGTCATAGATAGTAAAATGCCAATGTTCTCAATTCTCTTAAAATTGCAATTTCATTGTATTACTTCACAATATCATTGAATTTGCCATTATATGATGATCTGAACAGTGGTGTTTTCCTTAGTACTATTGTATTCCTTGGCCATCAAACCATTTGCCAATCCTATCATGGTCAGGTCGACAGATATGGAGGAAAACCCATTTGCTGCAATGGCAGAAGGAAAAATGGCCGCCACGGCTGATCGGTACCATTATTCCCATTCTGAAAATGTTCAGGGCATCAAAGTGTACATGTATACCAATTTTGTTGCTTTTATGCAAACCTGAACGGGTCAGTTTGCCTGGACTGAAATGGACATCAAACAAAATGAGGCCTGATAAGGTCCAGTGAGATGTGGCTCAGTCTAGTGAAATGATATCCGATATGCTGCCGGCACCGCCTCCTCCACTGCCCCCTCCGCCCCCTGTGATGACCCGGGTCTCATGGTTGGAGCTGGCAGCATGGGTGCTGGCTTCGTAGTGGCTGTTGGAGGAGGAGACCAGAGCTGTGCTGGTGCTGGCAGCGGCTGCACTCTGCAGGCTGCTAGTCAGGTTGTCCAGGAACATGGGAGCCCGGTAATGCTGGGGAGGAAAGGCGAGGGAAGGGGGATGAAAGACTATGCTTCAACGTCAATGAAGTCCACTGGAAAGTGTGTAAGGACTGCTAAAATGATTCCTCCTACCTCATGTTATTGCTATCCTCTTGACTGTGACAAGGTTATGAACTAATTTTGCTTTTGTTTCTATAATATGGATTAGGGCTGCAGCTATCGATTATTTTAGTAATCGAGTATTCTACCGATTATTCCATCGATTAATCGAGTAATCGGATAAGAAATACTTTTGCTTTATTAAAGAGCAATAGTAAATATACAAAAGAGAAAAGCTGTCCGCACGAAGCTGTCCATATGACACTGTGATTTACTGAAAACGAGGTGAAATAATTATTATTATTGATATTTATTACTAGGCCTAAATATCATACAAGTTCATAAGACTGGCTAATGTACATTTATTTACTATGGTGAAGGGTTGCCCTACACCTGCTGACCCTACTCACTGCAATCAAACTAAACTGAATATACCTGCTGTATTGGACTGGTGCATTTTAGGCTCCAATTGCTACTTACACCACCTGATATTTTGCTTTCTGGGGTATTTTATGCATCACTGTGAGGGGAGTAGGTGTGTGTGTGTGTGTGTGTGTGTGTGTGTGTGTGTGTGTGTGTATGTGTGTGTGACTATCATAATAATAACATGAATGAAGCTCAGGCTTTCACAAATTGACTGCAGCATTTTATTTTCTGTGGTTATTTTCTTGAGCAAAACTTAGCTAACTTAGGGACATCATAACTAGCCACCATATTGATTTACGTTCTTAACTAGCCATTACATATAGCCATAATTAACGTGCATTCTTTACTAGCCTTCATCTCATCCCGTTTTAATATTAAGTGCTGACTCCGCCCACCCGGCCAGTTTCGGCGTACGCCGGTAGCAATTACAAGTGGACCCTATCCTACAGTCCCTGCTCTCAGCGGAGGGAGGGAGCTACGCTGTGTGGGAAGTGCTGTGACCGTCAGACCTCTCTGGATTAGACAAGCAAGTAGAGAAAACCGGCATCAGCCGAACCAATTTATTGCCAAATGCTTTGGGATTCAACACATTAACATTGCTTCCCATGGTCAGAAAAAGTCGGCAGATTTGTCGCTAGTCGCTTTTGAGAAATAAAGTCGCCAGGGGGGTCTGAAAAGTCGCTAAGTCTAGCGACAAAGTCGCCAAGTCTAGCGACAAAGTCGCCAAGTTGGCAACACTGGATCCGAAACTTTGGACACTTTCTGTCGTTTTCTCTGGCCTGTCTCTTCTCTTCGCCCCTCGCTATTTTCTCTCTCTTTCTCCAGCGCGTTGTGCAACAGTAATAATCATCCGTGCGAAACACTGAGTGTGTATATAGTTATATAGATTAAACGAAGCTTCGATGCAAAGAATTTGCATCGATGATTTTTAGTAATCGAGTTACTCGAGTTTCTCGAGGAATCGTTTCAGCCCTAATATGGATAACTTTCATTTGATTTTTCATCAGTTGGGAATGCATGCAATTTATTCTGTTACAGCTCCACTTCCTGAGGCTGACAAGATGGCTAGATTTTTACATAAAACTCTTGTATAGTGCAGCTTTAAATAAGAGACTGTAATAAACCATAATAAAATTACCTGAGGATCTGCTTGAATTAAGGAAAACAAATCCAGACCTAAAGGTGAGAGATAAAAATAAAAAAAAAACAGATTATGAACAGTCACTCAAATCAGGATTAGTGTTACCAGTAGTCCTAGCCAGTTGACTCACTCTGCATGTCTGTGGGGATGGTGGCCAGGGTGGAGTGGTGGAAGGGGACTGCATAGTCGGCAAGTGTGGAGGTCAGATAGGGTGCGTCCAGGGGCTGGACATTTGGCACGCGCACGGTGGAAGGCTGGTAGGTCAACACTCTGAGAGAAGAAAAAGTTTGAGAGAAAGTCTAAACACAACTAAAGACTGGATTTTCTCTCTGTGGTTCTGTGAAAAGATGAAGAGAGAGCTGACTCACCCCTTCCCATGCATCTCCTCGCTCTTGGACATGTAAAGGCAGCGCTTCTTGTGTGGTGGGTCCACGTCCTCTTCATCGTCGTCCGAGGACGAGGTTTCCAGGGTCAGGTCAATGACATCAGCTTTCTTGGTGGAGCTGGGCTCAGTAGAATGAGGGACCACCGAACACTGGCGCACAGGAGTAGAGGCTGCAGGACACACGTTGGTATGTGAACACTCAACAATCATGACAATGCCTTGATTTTCTTAGCAGACAATAGCAGCTTTATGATTCCATGGAGGGGTCTAAGTCTATGATCATCTCAGCACACAGGAGGGTGGTAGATGTGAAGCTTGTTTTCTGGTTTACAGTGACAAATGCTAATAAAATTTTACAATTGCTATTACAAATATTTTACAAATGCTATTAAAAAGGGACTGCTTCATTAACTTGCATCATTATTGAATTAATAAAACACATTTTTGAAAAATTTTGAGTCAAATATGACAATTATCTACTAGTTTGACTGCTCACGGTAATATTTCTGAACCTAAAATAAATCAAAATAAATGCAAATTAATGCAAAAAAATCCTCCTACTTACTCTTATGAGTATAATACATAAGCCTATTTCAACGAATGTAGCCTCTAAAGCAATTCAAGCAATTTTTAAGTAGTTCTAATTTTGCCCGCAAAATCAATTTCCACCTGCCATGAATTACGGCCTGATTCAGACCTTCATTTAAGCAAAGTTGCAATTGAGTTTTTACATCCTACTAAATTCCAGTCCTGGAGTTACCACAGGGATATGCAGCCTGCTGCAACGTGATGCATATGTAAATCATGGCCTGTCCACATTATAAACCGATTCAGACTAACAAAAGTAATTTTGTACGCTCCCTTTCCTTGCAAATCCAAAACTAGGGCTGCAACTAACGATTAGTTTGATAATCAATTATTCTGACGATTATTAGAACGATTATTCTGGCGAATAATTGCCTTATTTTGTAAACTGAATTGTATTTTTTATTTTATTGTTTTTTTTTTCCCACAGTTTAATAGTTGTATGCTGTCAAGGAAAGTATCATCTTTATTGATACGATTCAACAATTATTTTTTTTTTTTTAAAAAAAAGGTTCTGCTATTTTTCCTCTATTTTAGTATGGTATCGGAGGGGCCCTAGAACTATTTCTGCCCAAGGCCCCCAAAACTCATGCTCCACCACTGTTATCTTTGTGATGGGCATGCAGGCCAGGCCAGTCCGGAAGGATTACAAAAACATTAAATCAGACTAAAAGTAGGACATGGGGATATCTCATTGAAAACAGGTTCTAAATCACATTTTACAGCACCAAATTATAATTCTTCCATTCTGGCGGCTTTGGCACTCACTAGTTACACTTTTGGTGTATCAAAAAGTTTTACTTACTCTCAATTTTTGTTAAAGTCTGAGAGGACACCTTGACAGCCTCTTTCTTTGGTCTCATGGGACACCAGGTCCCATCTTCTTGGAACTTGATTTCATCCACATCCGAGCAGTCATTCAGGATCTCCATGAATAAACTGAACAAGCAGAAAAATACTTTTATCGCCGATACATACAATAATTGTACAGGAATTTGTCTTGGTGACACTGGCACACAGGCAGATTCATAACTTGCTCAGTTTCACTGTCCTGACACATTGCACAAAGACAGCAGAGTGCAGAGTAAACTATGTATATCATTACATATATACAAAAAGTATGCTAGAGCCACTAGCAAGAAAGAAAGGGTAGGCGCTGGTCCTAAAAATCATAATGCCAAAGACAATAGAGTTTCACAAAAAAATATTTATACAAAAAAGCAGATACTATACTAAAGAAAGGAATGATTAACACACAACTGGCTCACAGCAAACCATTGCCTTGTTTTTTGTGTGACGTGAATGAATGACATTTCCCCACTAACCCATCGATAATGAGACTCTCATATGCAGCCTTCTTGTCACACACGGGGCAGATCCACGTGGGCTTCTTCTCATTCATCTGTAGGTAGAGGGCAGCGTCAAAACACTGCAGGTGCGAGCAGGTAACCGCCCGGCATGGCACTGTCAGACGCATCTTACCCAGCTAGAGGAGAAAACATGCTAAGGTGAGTGAAAACAACTGGGAAGGAATATGGTTGTCACCATATCACAAACTGCCACCACCTAGCAGCATGGACTCAAAACCTACAACCTCCTATGCTGAATTCCCTGTCCACCTCCCTCTTGAGCTGCGCGGTATGGCTAAAATTATCATATTGATTACTTAGCTAAATACCGTGATCACAATTATTAATTCTGATTTATAATCTCAATGATTTGGGGGGGGGGGGGGGGGGGGGGCATATGAACTACATCTTAAATCAACACTGTTTTACAATTTTTCCTTTGGTCTGCAGCTACAGTCTGTTTTGAATCTTACTGTGGCCCTTTATTCACATAATTGTGGTCCACTCACACAATTACATAACTAACCTGTGTTTTACCCATTTTTTCACTGTTCCAAATGACATAATAACCCATTTGGATACTGTTATCAGTGAGTCCATCTAGTCTCACTTGAAGCTTGGACTGAAGATGCTAGTTAATCATTCAGTCTTGGTTATCCCAGATCTCAAGTTCAAGCACTGGGCTACTTCTCTCCTCTGTGCAATGCAATCAATCAGCCTGCTCAGCTCACCCTCTACATGTGAGCAGAGACGAATAAGCTGCCACTGTGCATTCAATGGCTGCAATTGTTCACAACTGTTTTTGATACAGCACACATTATAAATGAAATTAATATTGTTGAATTATATGATTACATGAATACAATTAATTGTGCAGCCCTATTTCCCTCCTTTACATTTCTACGTGTGTGAATAAACAAATAATTGAAAAGTGAAATGTCTATTTATAATGGTCAGTCACCAAAACACAAAGCCAAAATGCAAACAATCATGCACAAATACAGTTTTTGAGCATATGTGATGTATGTAAGGGACATTGAAACTTGTTCTGAAGCACAATTAGATGGAGGGTTGATTCTCACTGGGGCCACCCATGGCACTGTTTTGCTTTGGACAAAAGCGTCCATCAAAATGGCATAGTTGATGGAATGCATAAATAAAAATAATAACTCTTGGCCTTACCTATGATGTTACTGATTTCATAATACAGATTTGCTCTATGGTCTTACATTCATTAGATATTTGGTTGTAGTACATGGTTTTGATTTAAATTCCTATAAACCCCCTTTCACTCTTTTAAGTGTATGAAACAATTACTTGGAAACTATGAGGTGAATTCACAAAGAATGAATAGTGGCTGCTGATAGCACCATTTTTTGCACTCCAATTGCGATCGCAATCTGCTCTGTCTTAATGTCCAATTCACTAAAGAAACTGTGCAAATCAGTTCAGATGATCTTAACAATTTGACCTTAATTGTGAGTGGCAATTAGCAATAATCTTTGTGAATTGGACACACCCTGTAATGAGCATTATTTGCATAAAATGGGGTGTTTTGTGCTGTATGGACAACTTGCATGAACAGCGACAGCGCACTGTGTCCCCATTTCCTTGACAGCACACCTTTTCCACCCACTGTGGGCGGTTTGTGAATCACACGTTTTTCCCCCATTTTTTGCAATGGTTTTTCTGCAACGGCCACAAAAGCATTGCAGTCCTTTTGTGAATTCACCACATCGTGTTACCAAAATAGTGCTGAGATCTTCACTTTGTGTTAAGTAATGTGGATATGTCTTGAATATGAAGGCAGGTTGGTTTTTGGAACGTGCTTCATTTACCGGGCACATGAGTGAGACTCGAAGGCTTGTTGTAGCAATCTCACTGTCTGGATCTGCTGTAAGCTTCTCTTTAACTGGAACACAGAGGGCAGGAGAAGTGTGCGGGTTAAGGTAACAGGTACATAAAATGCATGAAATAATAACAAAACAACAACTTTGTCTTTAGTCTACCAAAGGGTCACAGACATCAGTAGGAGTCCAGTGTAACTAGGTCAAGGTAAAACTGTTTAGCTGCCTGATTTAGAGTATGAAACATTGACTCATAAGAAGTGTTATCACTGCTGCATATAATTACTTAATGCTCTGGAGTGGTCAGGGTTCCTGATGCCTTTCATCCTCAGTCTCTGCAGGAGTAGTGGCGATGTCAGCTGCCTCACCAGGTACACCGACATGGAATAGGTCTGCACATGAAACAACATGATCAAACAACTTCAACGCAGAAGTCGCTATTACTCTCCTCCAACTTGATGACTGGTATAAAGGTGAAACACTTGCACATATGTAGAGAAAAATCAACAAAAAGCTGAACAGGGGTTCCTCTGAGGTGTTCGTTTTTACTTTTCCAATTTCCGGTGCCCACGTCACTGAAATTTGATTGGGTACTGCAGAAGATAGTCGGACCAATGAGGTAATGTTTAGAGGTCTTCCTGGTCTCTTCTGTTCCACTCCATTTTTAGGTGGTGGTGCATAACCCTATGAAGACAAAATGCTTCATTAAGGTCTTTTCGTCAGCCATGCCAGTGTGCCTGAATAATAAATTATGCTAAATCAGGTTGGATCTTTACTTGAACAAAACCAACACTTACTGGCAAAGGAAATAGTTTCCCATTGACTTTTATACAGAGACTGTTTGGGTAATTGTCCTCTTGAGGGCAACTTGTCTCTGACAAGCAAAACCTGAAAACAAAGAAACATATTCAAGCACATGCATATAAAAAACAGTCACAATGAAATGAAAATTGACTGTTCATGTAGTTTGCCAATTCTCCATATCATAAATTCTACCCATTTAACAATAAATACCAAACAAATTTATTTTTTTTGTTTTCTTGTATTTTATATCAAAATCCCATGACTTATACTTCCTGGAAAACTCTCTTTTCAGTGGCATACAAAAGAATTCCAATCAATTATACCATCATTGAATTTTTAACAATACCCCCTCGTAACTTTGCAATGTGTTAATGTAAGAGGAAAAACAAAGCTTGACGAAAGTGAAAGTAAAATGAGCACAACTCCTTATCTCAAACCAAAAAAAAGGCATTTCCACATCTTTCTTGTAGTTAACATTTTTCAAATGACAAAACCAGAAAAACCAGTAGATATGAACACCTGGCTAAGCTAGACAATGCACCTACCCATGGGCCCTTAGTATCCAGGGTTAGCAACTATGTATGTGGCCTGTGGCCCTACTTTTACATTTAAGAACTGAACTGTCAAATATTTCTCAAACTGTTGAATATTTCAATACAGGCATATCATTTCACAACTTTGAAGATGATGAGCTGCACGATTATCACAAAAATTATAACTGCCAATTAATTCCCTTGATATTGTAATTGCGATTATAATTTAGATTAATAGAATTGTAATTAAATACCTATTTTGTGTTGCCAACTGCATATACTGTATTCTGTATAAACCAAAACAAATCCATTGTTTCCCACAACTTGTGGCGGTGGTTGCTGGCGGGGGGTGGGGGGTTTCAACAGGATTAATTACTTGTCCTTAACTACAGTGACAGTAGCGTGTTCAGTGGAATCCAATGATAAACGGGGGCAGTATGCCAGTCTCTGCATGCCAGTCTCTGCACTGCACTCATGTTAACTCTCTGAGAGTTGAGCAGTTTTACACATCTCCTATTACTTTACAAATACCTCTAAAATTGGCAGCCACCGCAAACGGAGGAGAAATGCCTCTGATTCGCCAGTGCACTCAACGACCTCAACGGATATGTCTGTGTCTGGTTACAACGCTCATTTACTGTTTAGAGCAGTTTGATTTTGACACAGTGGGAGTAGCCTATTAAATGGAATGCAGCAATCGCAAGTTTTTGTGATTACCATACTGCCATGACGGTAATTGTTTATTCGGATCCCCATTAGCTGCCACTAACGTAGCAGCTACTCTTCCTGGGGTCCACACACAACAAAACATAACATATATAACAAGACATATAACACGTGTAACAAGTCTCAATAAAAACATATTCAAGAAATAAAAAGAAATAAAAAACTAAAAATCACAACACATCAAATTGCATTCCATCGTGGTTGATCAGGTCGGTTAATTAACGTTAGGGTTATTGTTCATGTGTTTTTTTAGTAGTTTTTTAAAACTTGCCTTGCTGGGTGCTTCAATGATCATAGTTGGTAACTTGTTCCACATTGTGATGGCCCTATCGTAATCTTGATTAATATACGATTAATTGTGCAGCCCTAGCTGTACTAGCATTAAGGAATAATAATGGGTGTGCTACAATTTTTTTTCTTTGTGTTACAGATTTTTTTTTTACCTTAACAGCACCAGTGCTACCGGCCAAAAAAGTAAGCGTACAGCCCTGTTTGTTACAGAAACATAACAACCTGCCCTGTTTTGACCAGCCCCTCCCTGCATTATGTCCCACCTCAACATCCTGTTCTGGAAGTACGTTGAATTGCAGAAACAAAATACCATCAAAACACCATTTCCTTGAGACTACATCACCACATCTACTGGCATCAAGCAATTCAGATGAGACAGAAAACCGTCAAGTTATTTGCGGACATTCTTACCTCAGCTGAATTTGAACCATATAGTCCCTTCTGCCACCCGGAAGAAAGTCCCTTTAAAAACACAAGATAACATACAATTTACAATTCACATGCCTATGGAATGGGGTTAGTAATTGAGGCTTTAGGGAAACAGTTATACCTGGATATGCATACTTCTCGAACTTGCTGTGGTGTCAAGGCGAAGATAAAGTATTTTTCTTGGTGGTATCTCTGTACAGTGCTTGCTCCTGAAAAACATGATGTCAGTTAGTGACATGGTGAGTACGCCTTTAGAAATGTATAGGTCTTTACATTCTTCAAATTGCAAGAAAGCCATAAATATATTTGTAATTATTTGTATATTTTCATACTGTCAATATGACCTAATTTCTCTGTCTCAATAGTTCCAACTGCTGCAATTTTGCACAACATAATATTGCTGTAATCTTATCGTTGTCAATCTAATCATATTTTTCTCATTCTTCCCACTCATACATTGCATGTGTTGAAATTGTTGGTTGAATAGGTTTATATTGCCCCATTTTACTATATTCTCATTTATATTCTATTTTTATATTTATATTCCATTTTTCTTTGCTGTATCCTATTACCATTTGCTGCTCAAACAACCCAATTTCCCCACAGGGATCAATAAAGTTTCATCAAATCTGATAAGCAAAGCATGGTTCAACTCTACAACTCCAAAACGCGACCCAGACCTAGGCTTGAAGGCTTGATAAGGACGTCCAGCACGTCGTAGAAAGGCAGAGGCTTCATCTGCACATCCGGGTGGACGGGGGGAATGAGCGGAGCCTGCTGCTGCAGATTCATGCTGGCTTTGGTCTCGTGCAACACAACTGCTTCACCAGTCAACAGGTTGAAGTCCGAGTCACAGGACTGACTCCCTCTAAAAGAGATGTCAGTGTTCACTACAGTAACCCCTGCCTCTGCAGAACAGAACAGTGACTTTAGGCTGGCCAAATCAGGGACACCGGTGTCTATTATCCTGGGGTAGCGGCGGCGATACAGCTCCTTGATTTTGATTTGCACTGCTGGACTGCAGCCGCTCTTCAGCAAATGCAAAGCCCTCAGGAGAAGCTCATGTTTACGACCACTTTTGTTGTGCCCGGCAAAGCCCAGTAACACTTGTAGCTCGGACACTCGGAAACTTGATACCATGCTCTGGAAAACAATGAAAGACATAAGTACACCAAGACATGAGGCAACTGTAGGCTACAATTCAAAAAAGGAGCTGAGTACTTCAGCCAACTACAAACCACAGCAAAAGCCCCAGGTGTCACACAAAGTTATCTTTTACTCCAAGCTTACTTTGTAAAATGTACCAAATACTTTAGTTATGACAAACAGCAACTATAAAGCTATACATCAATAACAAAAAAGAATACTTAAGACAGTTTATAAGCCATAGGTTATATATTGTCTGTGTCACACAGAAACCCTGTATCTCCAGTAACTGATAAAAATGCGTCATTTTCATAATGATAATGTGGCCTAGTTTTGACATAGGCATTATTATTAGTGTGATCCTAGTGTGATTGCACTCTTTCTTCAAGTTGCAGAAAATGCCAGTCAATTGGAAAAAGAAAACTAAACACGAACAAACCAAAAAGCATAAAATTCAAGATCCAAGGTTTCTGCAGAACACCAACGACATTCAAAAGTTGATAAAGAAAATAGTAATTTAATCCTTAAATAATACAGATTAACAAGAATAGCCTCAAATAAGAAAAATGACTTTTGAAAACTTTCATCAAACATTCACAATTTCATTTGCTAAGAAACGTTTGAAACGTCAACATTTTCCCATAAGAAAACCCATAGAAAAGTAAGGAAACCCCAACTGACCCTTCGTTATATGGTCCATGCTGGATTGTTCTTACGTGTATATCCTTTTTTTTCCTTACAATTCCTTAACATATGTGACCGTTACGCATCTAAAATGTTGAGAATAATTTCAAGACCCATTAGATAAAAACATGGAGAGCATGACAATGCAGATGAATGGTGAGCAGTGAAGCAGAGCTTTCTTTGGGATGAGAGAAGACACAGTTATGGTTATTGGCAAGCAAAAGCAACTTAAATAACAGTGAACAAAAGCATATTAGGGTCTGGAATGTTTTCCAGCTACAGCTAATTACTATCTCAACATAAACAGAGCTGGCTTAAAGGTCGCTCCGTTCAATTTAAGATTTGATGTTATTCTCTTATGGTCTATGCCAATCAGTATTTGTGAACTTAGCCAACTCTTTCCTGCAGCCAGATGAACTCACACTTCAATCTCTGCTGATAAGGAAAGTTTGGAGCTGCTGAGAGATGTTATTGATTCACAAAATGTTTATAATATCCGAATGAAGTTTATTTGTAATTGTAACATTTTTTTAAACTAGAAAATGTCAACCTACTCGAATCCCCTGAGTATCCTCACAGTCCCTGATGACCATCTTTAACAGTTACGTTAGCTAACTAACCTTAATGTCAGCTGGACAGTTTTCTATGGATCAGCGACAGATTTTAAATAGTTCACAAGCCTCTGCTTTGTCAATTTAGAAAGAGTTGTTCATATTCAGATATACTGACTGGAGTGACATACAATATAAATACAAATTGTTAAACTGATTAAAAAAAAGTCGACTTCTTAGTCCGTGAAATTAGTTATGTTTAGTAACGTAAGCTAACGTTAGCTGATGGCTAACTGGGTATGTCAAAAACACACATTTTTGACATCGTTACATCGATTTCCTAAAGTTTTTAATAACAGTTCTACAAAACAGCTACAACAACCAATTTAACACCTGCAGTAATTAACATTTGCTTAATTTGCTGCAGTTATTAGAAAAAGCAAAACAAAACAGCGTGGTTTCACCTACTTGTAACGAGTTAGCTAGCTTAATGGTCATATAAGCGACTGGCCAGAGCTAGTCATAAACTGTTAGCATAAAGGCTAGCTAGCTTGCTAGCGATCTGTAGTGAAAATACGTAATCCTGTGCAGAAATGCCCTACCGTGTTAACCTATCAACTCGAGCTGCTATGTATCGAGTCGCTACTAGTTATCGTTACAAGCCGTAACGTTAACAAAGCTAAGTGACAATCATTGTTTTTCTTTTCGCCTACCCGAAACTCCTCATACTCCGCCATCTTGTCGTCGCGGTCATCCCGCCCGGTCAGACTACTTCCAGGTGACAGAGCCCAGTCCAACAGCAACAAAATTGTAGCCAGTGATGTTGTGGTAAACTGTATGACTTTTTTTTTCATTTTTTTCAGAAGAGCATTAGTACCGTTTACTATTGTATATAGGCTACTATGAATGTAACTAAGGTGATATAATTCTATGCCAGCGTAAAAAAGTGGGTAAACAGAGTATGAATCCCAAAGCTTTTCCACTCCTCCTTTCCTCCTCTCCTACCAGGAAGTAACTTGGAGTAGATAACCTCCTTGGTGGAGACGAGGGTCCAATGCCATTCCCAATTGTCCCCCCTACGGACTAAGCACTGAGCCCTCCAGCACTGAGCCCTTAATTGGCGTCACCTGTGTGCGCAGTTGTAGTGCGAGAAGTCATGAGGGCTGGAAATGGTATGAAGAATGGGACAACACTTTGTGGCATCACATGTTGCCATGACGACGGCAGACATTGCTATGTCAATTGATCAATTTGTAATTAATTCTTTGTTTGCGGTAAACAGGATTAGTAAACTAAAATGAAAAAAATGTTGATGAATAATGTTAAATACGCCTAGGTATGTTTTGCAACATTGCAAAGCCTAAATACTGTGCTAATGGATATAGAAAATAGTCTTCATTCTACTAGAGGTTATCCTGCACTAGCCTACTTCATTACAATATGTAAAAAAAAAAAAACTTGACACAACTAAGCACATAAGAAAGCTAATATAACCTTCTTAAAGGTCCCATATTCTACACTTTCCAGTGTTTTATTTTATGTCTTGAGGTCCATTAAAAGCTGTTTGCATGGTGTCAAGTACCAAAAACACTCTCAATCCATTTTTACACGTTCATTTTCCAGCATCTCTCTCAGCCTTACCAAGAACAGGCTGTTTTTGTTGCTGTGTCTTTAAGGCTTATTAATATTAACGACCCCTCTGTTCTGATTGGCTAACCGTTTCAAGAGCGAACGTGTGACACCACTGCCTGGCAGCTACAAATAGACAATGGCAATCTTTCAACTGCTTTGAAAGAAACACTTTGCTAGCCTATTATTTCTTACAAAAATGATAATGAGCAAACCTTTGTGACGCCACAAAGTTACGGAAGTCCAAACGGCTCGTTTAGAGGCTCGCTTTTCTAATATGGATGGTGTGGATTTAGTTGGCGACAGTGCGTTTTGATACTTTCACCATGTTTAGATAGCACATCCAACTCTTTTATAATCAAAGTTTTATGGGACCTTTAAACGTTTGGAAAACATAACTTTCTTTTTCCTCAAATGATCTATTTATTCTGTTTTAATGTTACAATGTTTTTAACCGTATCTTGCATGTAGTTTGACCCTTTTATGCCAGTTTCTCTCTAAGTTCTTGTTATTGTTTTTTTTTGTGTTAATTTTTCCTTAATTCTGTTTTTTGTATTGGGTTGCTGATATTTTCCACATATATCGATATTAATGCTGCATTCCATTGCACTCCAAAAAACGACTTCTGACACGGAAAAGTGCAACAGAACGGTCGTTCAAGTCGGAGTTCCCAGTCGGAAATTCGGGCAAGATTCATTCCGCCCGAGTTCTCTGACATAAACACAGCTGACGTCACAGCAGTATGGCGGCGCACATGGTGAAAAGGAAACTGAATTCCCTTTGCATCAATTTGTACTTAATAAAACTTGATTTTACTTGATATGTAGTTTTTGTGTAATGAAAACGTGTTGTAACAACTTTGTACTTTCCATTTGTAATGTAATTCAGTA